>NW_026068125.1:818605-832527 GCF_014885135.2 Alexandromys fortis
ATTAGAAGCCCAAGTCCTTATCATTTCCTTTACATATGCATTGTGCAAGCCAAAATTAACAATAACCTGCTTAATTTCTTTTAGATCATTCATTGCCATTGGCGTCCATCTAGCTTTTCTGACTCCCTTTGAGCCTTTAGAAGTTGACGCTTTGTCAGAATTAAGTATAGGGTATGCCACTAAAACCCTGGGTAAGCCAGTTCTGATAGCTGGTGTTGGCCTTGGATCCTGTCCTTGTGCCTTATTACTCTGTTCACCAGCTCCAATAATTTATTCAATCATTTCAAGTCTTTTTATTATTGTCTTTATTATTGCCTCTTTTGAATCCTGAATCTCCTGACCTGCATGAGTTTCTAGTAAAGATAGTATGGTTCTTCGGAGTGCCATATTCTTCCTAGATGATAGAATATGCAAAAGAATACTAAAACCTAGTAACCAGTAAATTAAGTTATCCTCATAGTCATATAAACCTTGCATGATAAGACTCATTGTATTGGTAGCCCAAACAGTAAAATTCATGTGGGAAACAAAAACTGCCATATTACCTATTATCCAGCAGGTGGCGCTGTTGCCAAGTCGCGACGAAAACGGGGTCCTGTTTTAGGCCTAGTATTTGTTAAAAACTGGGAAATGCAAGTTGCTCAAAAAAGTAAATGTAATTAAATCAATTCTGTACACAGAACCATAAACCCAGAATCCAGGGGTAGAGAAGAGTAACCCGGAAGCCGTGTATGCCTCCACGTGACCGAGTCACCCTGAGGGGTCATAGCTTTCGGCAACCACGTGCTCTGGTTCGCACCACTTAAGAGCTGTACTTGCAAGGGAGATTTAAAAACGACTCAGAAAAGAGTAAACCACACAGGCAGAGACTACGCGGGCCCGTGGAGTTTAAATCCACGTAGGGAGGCAGATGATAGGGTACGTGGGGACTTGAAGTCAATCTGAGGTGTCTAAAGAAATATAAAGAACTGCAGCAAGAAAAGCCAGTACGTGATAATTTATATTAAACTGCTGGCTCCACGCACAAGGCACAGGCTACAAGGCTGTGCCGCAAGGCACAAGCCACATGGCCACTGCAAGGCACAGGCCACGGCTGAGGAAGGGAGGGCCCGTGCCAAGCCAAACTCACGGCCGGCAGCTGAGCAGGGGGGGGGGGGAGGTCCTAAAAGCCAAACGTTCAGGCGCCAGATAAAGGCGTAAGTCATGAACAATGCCACACCAGTTTGGAGTTATGATTAATAGGGTGGTATTTATTTAAAGGGGAAAAAACTTACAGATCACCGTCCCAGACAACAGCCCTCTGCGCAACCAGGAAGGGAGTCTAGTCACCGGCGGAGCAGGAAGTGAAGAGAATGAGTGGAGGAAGTAGCCGTTTTTTTAAAGGGAGAGAAACCACACCCCAATGGGCTGGTATCTCAGCAGCTATTGGTTGGAGGGGCGGAAGGACCTCCCGCAACATGTGTGTTTGTGTGTATCTGTGTGCGTCTGCGTGTGTGTCTGTGTGTGTATTAAAAAGTGGTTAATTAGAACAGCTTACAGGCTATTATCTGTAGTCCAATAACGGCTGTCCCCCACAGGAAAGGTCAAGAACCCAGTAGCTGCTCACAGGGCTGGGTGTCTTAGCTGGTCTTCAGGTCAAATTGGTATTCCGATGAAACAGGTGCTAATTCCAAAGTAGAAATGTCCCAGCAGTAGGATAGATTAGCTTGCCAGCAACAGGAAAAGCAGTCAGGCAAAAACAAACAAAAGAAAAGAAAAAAAAAAAAAAAAAACAGAAAAAAATCTCCCAAAACGTTTCCTTTTTTCATGCCCTTAGAGGCTGCCACCAGTTATGGCCTGGATTTAGCATCAGCCTTCCGCCTCAAACAACTCAGTCATGAAAATCCTTCACAAGCATGAGCATCTGCTTGGACTTTAGTTGATTCTAGATGTAGTCAAACTGACAGCCAAGATTAGTCATCACAATTGGTTAAAAAGAAAAAGTAAGCAAACAAAAATAAAGGAGTGGGGCAGAAGGTTGTGATGAGGGGTTCAAGACAGATCAAGCCCTGGGGTGTGCTTCAGCCACCTAACGCACTTGGCAAATACCAGGCCAGCAATAGACACTGACAAAAGTGGGTTTTACCTTAGAAGTCCACCTGAGATGTCTTCTCACTTTCCCATTCTTCTGTGCACACAAACAAATTTACATTTGTTAAAAGCAGTAGTATGTTGCTGGGCATAAGGTCACCCACACCTGTAACCACAGCATTTGGAGGTAGAGGGAGAAAGATAGTAACTTGAAGATTAGCCTATGCCACACAGTAAGAGCCTGCCAAAAATAACCCAAGTGATCTGAAAGCTGAGTGGCCTGAGAATGCACCTTACAGGCTTACAGCCCTCAATCTGGACTGGAAAAAACAATGAATATAGAGGTAGGGATGTTGCTAAAATCTTTAATCAGAACTCAAAAATACAAACTCTTTCTTCCTAAGACCAGAACAGTATTCTTGTCCCTCTAAAATATTGAAGACTCCCTGGAGATCATCAGAATAACTTTTCAAGCCTGATTAAAAGGCATATCAGTTTCCAGGAATGGGGTTTATTTTTCAATCTCATTTCTTTCTATGAAAACCTTTATTAGATTCTCAATTCTGTGTCTGACCATATAATTTAACAGAATGCTGTGCTTTCATAAGACTATTTCCATCACAGTGGATTGTTCATCATGAATATAAATATAATCCATGGGCTCCAACAAGATTTGTTACACTTTGGGGACTATCTTAAAATAAAGTGTATAAATTGGCACTGAAAACTACACTACCACATTACCTGTACTTCGTATTGTACTAAGTCTTTCATGTACTCAACCAATTCAACAGAGATAATTAGATAGCACAGGAAACGCTGGCATTATAAAATCAAAGAATTTCGGACTCACTGTGAGTTGTAACTGTCAATCAGGTTCAGGTAACTGTGGTGCATGACTGCCACCTAGTGGAAAGGATTAAAATTGCAATGTCTCGCCAACTTCATCCTTGCACCAGGCTTTTCCCTACATCGAAATGCATCACCTAATGTTAGGTGAGCCGTTTGTGGATAGTTTTGTAGGGAAACCACGCAAGAATGATTTTCCCTTGGTCATTATGTTCTGCCTTGTATATGCATTAAATTCAGGGTGTTTTGTAAGTTTCTGGAGCAGCAACTTCTCTTTATTCTCTAATGTATTCATTCCACTGTATTCATTTCCCCTTGAAGAACACCTTGATATTCATGTTAAATAAAGAAGAAATGAGAGCCAGGAATCTGGCTCAGTGGTTAAAAACACACACTGATGTTGCAGAGGACCTGAGTTTAGTTCCAAGCAACCATGTTTGTAACTTCAACTTCAGGAGCTCTGTCTCTGGCCTCTGCAAGCAGCCCACATATGTGCATGCACACAATAGCACAAGTGCGTGCATGCACACGCACACACACACATACACACACATCACTCAAAACAATAAAAAATCAAGAAGAAATGAGCAAAGCAATATATAACATAGTTTTAAGGCAGTGTAACATGTTGACTGATGACCTACATTTTAAGTCTGAAGAGAAATAAGCTAAAACTTTCTCATACTCTATGTTGGTCCATTTACAAGTTTCTTAATTTTATTTTTCTTTTTGAGACAGGAAAGCCGTGACCTCACCGTGTGGCCAAGGAAGACCTTGAATACTTGATCCTTCTGCCTCCATCTCTCAAATACTTTAATTTCCACACCTGGTTTGCTTATTAAGTTCTTTAAGACTTGGTTTGTTTTCCTCCAAAATGGGAAAACCCCACTGTGACTGGAACAATTAGAAGAAAATAATGTTTATAATGTACTTGGCACAGAATAAGTACATGGTACCAATGCCATGGTCTTAATGCCACCGAGGAATCTGTTGAGAACTTAATAAAGACATTAGGAGTGTTAATTGTGCATGCCAAGAGTTCTTCATTCTCTATTTTTCATGTTCTCAATCCCCAATCTGTATCTTTCTACAAAATCTACAGCTCCACTGAATGCAGGCTCCATGCAGGTATGCACCGAGCATAAGTGTTCACACAGCCATAGATCCCTCGGGTTATTAGAAGCTAGGCTGTAATATTCAAATCACTATTTTAAAAATCTCTAACAGCACTCAGAATTACTTGACTAGCTTTGAGCTCTCCCTGGAGTGGTCTGCAGAAGTATTAATTCATATTACAGCAGATATTACATTTTGTTGCCTGCCACAGACAGATCTTGTATGCTCAGGGAGCTCTCTGTTCGTGGGCCTATGCTAGAATGTCAGTCAGACAACAGGACTCCAGTTAGCATGAGCTCTGCCTGCTTGTGGAACACAGAGTGCAGAGGAAGAATTGGTGATGTCCCCAGAGTGAGGTAAAAGTACAGAACTCAAGTTCTCTCCTGCACAGGGTCTATTGAAGAATATTTTATTCTGAGGCTGTTACCTCTGTGGTCCTAAGACATTTCTAGTATAGCATAATTGGGTCCCCACAGTATTCTCGTTTGCGTTGATTTGAGAGAAACTAGTTCCCAAGGACTCTGGGGATAGGAGTTCAGGAGCTACATGTGCAAGAGTATGCATGTGTATGTGAAGACCCGAGGACATTCTTGGGTCTTGTATTTTGAAACAGGGCTTCTCACTGCCCTAGAGCTTGCCAAGTAGGCCAGTTTGGCTGGTGATCAGGTCCCAGCAATCCGCCTGTCTCCACTGCCCCAACACAGGAATTCCAGGTCTGACAGCCCACACAGCTCTTTATGTGCACTCTGGATTCACACACGGCCCTTGTGCTTCCATGGTAACTACTTGGTTAAACCACCACCCCAGGTCCTCATGCACCTTATAAGAGGGAGGAGGACACTTCCCATAGGGTTCTAACAAGCAGTTTCTCTTGACTCTGATTTCAATGCTAAACATTCCTTACCTGGAAAGCTCCTAAAATTAATCTCTTGTTTAACAACTACAGTTGATCAGAGTCCATCCCTAGGAACAGGTGGAATCACCTTCTTTTGAGTGCCATGGGCTGAAAAGAGGAGCGGAGAAGGCTGCTCTGCTTTGAATTTGAACACTGTCCCCAGACATTTCCATGGGAAAGGCTTGATAAGCTGGTTGTTATGGGTGGTACTGGGGACCTTTATTTGGGATTGGGCATTACTGTGGACATACCCTCCAATAGAGATGAGAACTTCATCTTCTTCAGCTTCTAGCTCAAGATGTGCTCATTCACCTTCAGGCATAATGTGCCTCCACTACCATAAGGCTGAAAGCAGGGGCAGGTCATCTTCACCCTGAACCTTCACAATCCTGAGCCAAGGTAAACCTGGCTTTAAAGTAACTTGTGTTGGGTGTGTCCTTCCAGTGACAGAGGCTGACACAGGAACACAATTCATGTTCTCTTAAGGGGCAAGAGGAGTCTGGAAGCAAGGCAGATGGCTAAAATTCCTCCCACCCAGCACACACAGATTTCACAATGTCACCTGTTGAGCTGTTTATGATCTTTTAATGACTTTGTTTTTATCCTCGAAAGCCAGGCATAGTGGCGCATTATTAGATGCCAAGGTGGGAGGGTCTTCTGAGATCATCTGATACAAGAAGCTTGAGGCCACTATAGGCAACACAGAGAAACCCTTTGTGAAGAAAAAAAGATGCCCTAAAACTCATGGGTGTGTGTTTGTATGTGTGTGAAGGTGTGAGTGTGTAAAGGATTTATGTCATGTGGAGGCCAAAGGTCAACTGCAGGTGTTGTTCCTCAGGAGCCATCCATATTGTTTCTTGAGACAGGGTGTCTTCATGGGCCTAGAACTCACCAGTCCAGCTAGGATGGCCAGCGAGCCCAGGAACCCTGCTGTCCCTGCCTCCCAAATACAAGCATGTGCCACAACACCTGGCCTTTACCTTCGTGTTTATGTGGCAGTTTGGTTTGATGAATTTGATCCATATCCCTAGCCGCTGAAACATGTTTTTAAGAGAATACTTTCTGACAGTCTGCACAGGAAGAATCAATGTGTACTGATCAAAACATCACATATCTGTATTAACACAGCACCTCCGTGAGTGTTCACTATACTGATCTGAAACAAGGAGCATACACACATTAAAACTCTGGGTGGGTGGGTGTGTGTGAGTCCCAATGTCCCCATCTGTGACATGTAAGATGACACAGAAGTCATGTATCCCTTCACAGGGTTTATATTCTGGTCTGTGAACTCACAGCCTTCTACATTACTGTCCTAATTAGTTGTTTCGGTTTTGTTTTTTGTCTACTTGAGATAAACCAGGGTCATCTAGAAAGAAGGAGCCTCAATTGAGAAAATATCTCCATTGGATAAGCTTGTAGGCAAGTCCATGAAGCATTTTCTTGATTAATAATTGGTGTGGGAGGACCCAGCAGCTTGGGGCAGTACTATACCTGGACAGGTGATCTGGGCTGTATAAGAGAGCAGGCTGAGCAAGCCTTGTAAAAGAAGTCAGTAAACAGTGTTTATCCATGGCCTCTGCTTCAGTTCCCACCTTGAGTTCCTGCCTTAGCTTCCCTCCAGGATGGCCTGTAGTAGGGATGTGTAGCCAGATCAACCCTTTCCTTCCCAAGCTGGTTCCTGTTTAAAGTGGTTGTCACAGAAGGAAGCAGTCATTCAAGGAAGTGTTGGCCTCCTTGCTTCTGAAAGACTGTAACAACTGACAGAAAATGCACAGTGGTGATGCCGCTTCCTGCATTCCAGAATGTTCACTGGGAAAACAAGACAGAAAAGAAAAAGAAAGAAAGTAGGACAGCACATGGTTGCTAAGCAACCGTGGAATGGAACAGAAGAGGCAGCATCTGGGCAGTGGGAGTTGGTTAGTAAGGGAGAAGGTCAGCTTCAAACTAGTGTAAAAGGACAGCTGCGGCTTCAAAGATAGATCAGAATGAACAAGGGGTATTAGAAGTGTTATGGCTCAGGGTTTAATATGTTTACAAAACTGACAGATAAAAGTGATGGTGAAGGATAGACCTTGAGAATAAAAGTGTTATGTGTGAGAAATTGCAAAGGGATCAGTACATACAACTGTGTGTCTGTATGTGCCTGCAAAAATAATAGGATAACAACAGGTGCTATTTCTCAGCCACGTGTGTGTGTGTGTGTGTGTGTGTGTGTGTGTGTGTGTGTGTGTGACAGAGTCTCTCAAATACTTACAGAATAGTCCATGCTGGCTGGCCAGTGAGTCCGAAGGATGTGCTTGTGTCTTATTCCTGGCCTTAGTCGGGGGTTTCCAAGGGTATGTTGCCGGGGTTCAACCCCAACATAATTTATCTCTCTGGCCCGGTGTGGAGGCACAGGAATAATTGAGACACAGTTCCCACAGCAATATCGTAAGGGAGTCTCAGGGTTCATTCAAATCCTGAAGATCACCTGCATGTATTCTCCAAACAGCTTTCTGTTTCTGGGGTAGCAGGACTAAAGTCGGCTCTGTCTCTAGTGTGGATTAATAACATCTCTTCCCAGGCGGTCCCCGTAATTACACAGAAGGAGCAGCACAACATCAGCATATCCCGAGCTCAGGAGACAGTCAGTCTGTAAGTGCTCGGTTGCTGCTGTGACTTGAGAGCCTGGCTGCCAACAACGCAGAAATATGTGGCCTGAATAATATTGCCCCACAGTATGTCACCAAACCTGATCTTCACACTTGGACATTAGATGTCTGAGCCATCTATCTCCCCAGCCACATAGGTCGTGTTTGACAATGTGGTGGCTACAAATCTGTGGCCCATCCAGCTCCAGCGCTGAGCCTTCGATGCTGAATATATTTTTCACAACAATGTTAGAAAGATATGCCAGCAGTGGTAGTCCACCTTTTACCCTCAACTTACTTTTGTCCTAAGTAAAAACGAAATGATCACTCTGGTCAGAGTCTAGTCCTGCCACCTCCAAGACCGCAGCACCTTTTACACAGCTGTCTGCTTCCTAGAAGAGACATTCCTCCACATATCTATGTGCACATGAGAGTCTACTCATCTCCAGTGGCCAGCCTGGAAAACCAAAATTGTTTATAACAAACCTGCATCTTCAGTACAAATGGAAAGGGCTTTCTGTTCCCATCAACCAGGCTTTCCTTGGTTAGAAACTGATGTGTGGCTTCACAGCTTAAATCATCTACTTATTAAATAGAACCATCATAGGATGATGTTAGTGCTCCTTATCAACCCCTGAGCTTGATGGTGGGCATGTTAGAGAAAGAATGCGGAGGCACCTCTCCTTCTAACTTAAATTAGATCGAAGGGCTTTGTTGGAAAGTAACGTAATCCCTGGACTATATGTAATTCTGTATTTCATTTCACTGAAGACAGAAAGGAGGGACGGGGGAGAGATATGGGGGAGAGGGAAGGAGAGAGGGGTGAGAGAGGAAATGCATGAAAGAACACTGGCAAGGTAAAAGTAGACCACCGAAGCACTTAGAAGGCAGATAGGCCTGGCTACCTCCTACCCTTTCCTGGTTGCTTATGGACCTCCACTACCTACAAGCCAGCATTTCCTGATAGTTGGCCAACCAGCCTTTCTCTGGAGTTCTTCCTATCATCTCTGGGGCTGAGGTGTGGCTTCCTCAGTGAGACAGAAATGTGAAGCACACACGCACACACACATGCACACACACACACACACACACACACTACCTCAGCTCTTCAGCATTGCTCACTCAGGAACAGAGTTGCTGTCACCCATTGCTGATCGCCGAACACTCCCCAAAAGCCGCAGACTAGGACCGCTGAACTTCATCACCAGCCACCATTTCCTCCCCTACGAATGGAAAATATGCCTTTTGATCTGTGACCTGCATTTAAAAACTGACATCTGGTGGCTAGGGTGGTAATTAGACATCATTTAAAAGTTATTCTGCCTTGTTAACTGTGTTGCACTGTGATCAAATTAAGGGATAATTTAGAGGAACTAAGGCATATTGATTGTATAATGCATAATGTGTCTAATTAATAGCTACCCCTAAAAGCACTATGTGAGGGATGGGAAGGATTCACATTAGCCAAAAGTCAGGGCCTGGACAGTATTTTTCCACAGTGATTTTGTTCACAACACATACAAAGGAAAGCTTTCAGATTCCATGATACAACTTGGCAACATTGTTACATCACTTAAGACCTGCAGAAGGTGTCAAGTGATGTCTTAGTTGGTGTCCCTGCCACTGTGACAGAATGCCCTGACATAAGCAATTGAAGGTGCAGTCCATGGTGGTAGGGAGTCACGCAGCTGGAATGGGACTAACTGGTCATGTGGTATCTGCAGTCTGCAGAAAACAGAACAACGAATGCTTGGTTGTTTGTGCTCAACTCACTTTCTCCATTTTATATGGTTCAGAATCCCCTACTCAGAGAATGACCCTGCCCACAACTGAAATGGATCTTCTTATGTCTATGACTATAATAAAAAAAATCCCCCAGGCATGTCCAGAGGCCACAAATACCCCCCACAGGCATGACCAGAGGCACAATTCCCACACTGGCATCCTGGGATTTATTTCCCAGGTGATTTTAGAGCCTGTCAAAGTGACAAAGCCAATCATCACAAGTGGGAAACTTCTTGCTCTGGGTGCCTGAGGTGTCATCTTTCCTGGCTGGGACCCTCAGTGGCTGACTAGATACTAACAGTGTCACTCACCAGTTTTGATTTTGAGTTACAGAGGGGCTTGTTCCAGCCAGTTAGTCTACCTTAAAATGCACTGGAACTGGCAAAATTTATCTTGAAAAAAAAAAAAAAAAAAAAAAAAACGAGAAGTGCCAGGCAGCGGCACATGGCTTTAATCCCAGCAATGGGGAGGCAGAGTTCAAAGCCAGCCAACCACTCTGTAGTTCAAGGCTACATAGCGAGTTTATGTAAAGGTGTGCTCCTTTTTTTTTTTTTAATAATGTAAAAGTATGTTGCTGTTCTACCTTGCTGCCTAAGGTACCTAACTGGTCTAATAAAAAGCTGAATGGCCAATAGCAAAGTAGAAGGCATAAGCAGGACTTCCAGGCAGTGAGAGCAAGTAGGAGGAAGAATTTAGGCTGGGGCAAGAGAGAAAAGAGATGCCAGGAAAATGCCCGGGATCAGACAAACAGAGGAAGCAGAAAAGTAGGGCATTCAGAATGAAAGGCAAAAGGCCCTTAGGCAAAATGTAGAAGAACAGAAACAGGTTAAATTAACTTAAAGAAGCTAGTATGACAAGCCTAAGCTAAGGCCAAACATAAATAATAATAATATCTTTATTTGGGAGCTGGTTAGTGGCCCCCACAAAAAATTCCAACTACCCTCCACTGTTTAAAGCCACCCCAGGTCCCTCAAAATATGTGTGCTGACAAACACCAACATGATTTATTATTAATTAGGATTGTTGCCCCAATTCTTTTCTGGTCTCATACCCTGTCTCTAGGCTAGACCTTCCCTGACACAAAGCACCTCTTAATCTGGCACTTAAATAAGTAGATGGTCTTATTCTGTGGTAGCAGTCTGGCTAATCAGGATTTCAGAGAACCCAATGGTACGAGCACAGAGGGAACTATAAGAAGTGAAGGAAGCAGAGATCATCACCCAAGAAAATCAGTGAGTCAGAGGAGAAAGTCTTTGCCCATCTGCATACTGGAGGAAATGAAACCTGGCTGTATGCTGGGGAAAGTGCAGCTTGGCTGTACACAGGGGGGAGTGTAGCCTGACTGTATACTGGAGGAAGTGGTGACTAGCTATTTACTGGAGGAGGTGTAGACTGTATACTGCAGGAAGTGCAGCCTGACTGTATACTGGAGGAAGTGTAGCCTGGCTGTATATTGGAAGAAGTACAGTCTAACTGTATACTGGAGGAATTGTAGCCTGGCTGTATACTATAAGAAGCTTAACCTGGCTGGGGTTGGCACAGGCTGCCTGGCAACCTTTCCTTCTTGTCATCCTCTTCCTATACTCACTAACCCATTATGTGCTGGGGTGGAAACACCATCACAACAGCTTGCACAGTATTTTGCAGTGAGCTTAGTTTGTTTTATAAGAGTTGCTTGTATTGTGTTGTGATTTGCGTATGTGAGTGTAACTGCATATGTATATGGATGTAGATGCCTGTGTGGGAACTCACAGAGATCACAAATGAATGTTGGGTGAATTCTCCTATCACAGTGTCCAAAGGAAACCATCACAGATTTCTTACAAAGACTGACTTCAGCAGTAATTAGAATGATATCAAATTCAGATGCTAGAAAAATAACAATTGAAGATCTGGATTTTATGCTTATTCTCAATGCAGATGGATAATTGTGCCTTTAAAGATAAGGTCAGTACCCTTGGAGGAATGGATCCAAGACACAATCAATATTGAATTTCATGACCATGTTGATGCTTTGATAGGAAAAGGTGATTCCCAGAGGTTTGGGAAAAAATTGAAATGTCAAGTAGAACACCCCTCCTTTCTGAATTATGCAGGAGGTGTGGCAAGTGCAGGCATTGTGCTAATGATGTAGGTCAACAAGAAATATTCAATGTAAGCCTTTGCCAACAGAAAACTCCTTGAGGGGCCTCTCACAGGTCCTATGCCAAATCCTGTTCAGTCATTTCCTGCCATCATAGAGGAAACCCCAAATGCCTACTATTTAAGAAACTATACTGTTCTGAAAATATATCAGCTATAGAAGAGAGAACAAAAAACTCAGAAGAAACCAAAAAGTGAGTATTTTGGCAAGCTTCTATAAATGAGCAAAGACCAAAATTAAAAATACAAATAAATGTCATTGTCATTGAAGGTTTGATAGACACAAATCCAGTTATAACAATTTCACCAGAATGAAGGCATCCAATTAGCAAAAGCTATGGATACCATCAAAATTGATAAATATTCTATTTGAACAAGAGACACTTCTTAACTAGAATAGATTATAGTTCATCAAGCAGTGTGGCCATTTAATCTAAACTAATGTATAAAACTAGCAAATATTTTTCATTCAATCAGTTATAACTTGCCAAAAGAGAATATTCACAAAATTAAGGTTGGGGAAGGGTTTTGTTTCTGTTGTTTCAGGAGAAAAGGGTATCTAACTAAGGAATCTGAAGACCACTGGACAAATGAGTCACCTGAAGAAAAAGGGCAAGTCACCCAGAAAAAAAAAGAAAAGAAAAAGAGTAAATTGGCCTATTTGTATGTCACATTTCCAATAGGATAAAATTTCATAAATTTTTCCCAGATGTTTGTTTCTGCTCTTCTCTACAGACAAATAATGCAAATGGTCTCTTTGTAGTCCCAGTCCAATTAAAGATTCAAGCTGGCTTTGGAGTTAGAGTGTGGCTCTCTCCTTCTCTAAACCCAAGCATGCTTATTAAAGTAAGATCCAAAATCTCTGTCTTCTGCCATGACATGGGATAGAAGAAAAACAAATATTTAAGGACTATTTTATTGCCACTAATATTATAATCTTTGGGTTTTATATTGAGTCTTTAACAGCTTCTTTAAGGTATAAATATCTCAAAATTTATAAGATTAATATATATATAGGTAACTTTTGTCATGATATTAATAAGTACTAAGTAAATCTAGCAAAAGGTTTCATGAGTACTAACTAACT
Source organism: Alexandromys fortis (assembly GCF_014885135.2). Lineage (NCBI taxonomy): Eukaryota > Metazoa > Chordata > Mammalia > Rodentia > Cricetidae > Alexandromys > Alexandromys fortis. The sequence continues at coordinate 831,183 of NW_026068125.1, forward strand.
CTAGAAAAATGTTTCATCTACCTTCCTGTACATAATTTCATGTTTGAGTTTCTATCAGTGTTCTGCAGTGAACCTTAAGCAAGCCTAGCAGCAACATTCAAAGTCTCCAGAATGAGGATGGGGCCCCACAATGACAATTCCTCCATGACTGTGATAACACCACTAAGCTGAAAAACATCACTTAAAGACTAACTTTGGATTACAAACTGCTCAGTACAATTTTGAGGTGGTTAGCTGAGATGATCCAGCCTAACAGAGTACTCTGTCCAGTAGAAAAGTCCATCTTATTGCTGCCCCCACCCTCCCATCCCCATCTAATCTTAAACAAAGTATACAGGCTACTTAGCTGAGAACTATCTTGAATTTATGTTCCTCTCCTGCCCCCACCTCCCAAGTACTGAGAAGACAGGCCTATGCCACTATACCCAGTTTGTTTTGTTTTCCCCCTGGAGTAGACTAGGCTTCCAGAGGCTAAGCAAATACTCTACCAAGTTACACCCCCAATCCACATTTCATGTTACACAGAGACTGGACAACAAATGATACAGCTACTTCTCCCAGGATTTGGCAATAAATCAAAATATTTTGGGGGGGGATGCCCTAAAGATACCACCACCCCCATACAGCAGGAAGTTAATTTAAAAATACAACACTAACATTCCCAAGAAGTGTGATGTGTAGTTTTTGATCATTCAATGGGTTATAGATATTTGTCATTGTTTAGGGGGGTTGGTTACAAACTGTTATTGGTTACAGTCAGGAGGAAAGTTGAACAAAGGTGATTAGATTCAAACTTCTTGTCTTAAAAAGAAAAAAAGAGGATATAGGAAATATAAGATAAAAGGATAAATTATTGATTCGACTCTGAAAAGAAAAAAAAGGAAGGATATAGATATGATAAGATAAAAAGGTACATTATTGAATCTACTTTTTAAAAGCAACTACTAGTTTTAAACATTTTACATTGGATTGGACTGTTGTATATTGTATACTTATTGTGTATATTGATATGTATTTGAGATTAATTTTGTCAAAATGTACTGTATACACATTTCTATTCTTGTTCAAGGTATTGTACCTATACATCTCATTTAACAATGTAATGAAAATTTCTAGTTCTTTTTTTTTAATATAATTTTTTTATTGAGAATAGGAAAAAAAAGTTTCCGCCCCCTCCCAGCCTCCCATTTCCCTCCCCCTCCCCCCACTCTTACCCCCCTCCCCCCACTCCTCTCCCCCTCCCTCTCCAATCAAAAGAGCAGTCATGGTTCCCTGCCCTGTGGATTGACTTGGTGAGGACAGGTAGCCAGGCCTGAGTCAGGGCACAGGTTATGACCCTTACGTT
>NW_026068125.1:838405-862997 GCF_014885135.2 Alexandromys fortis
TGCAAGCTGGGTGGGATAGGAAGAGAGAGGAGGTATCGGGCAGAGTAGCCCCTGAGGATGACCAGGAAGTGTAGGAGGGGTGTCTGAGTTCCCTGTCCCGGGCTGCTGCCGCGGTCAGAAACTCACTCACCCCAGTGATGTCTCTCCTGGTGCCGGGTTCAGATCTCCTTGCTGCTTGGGTGGTTCGTAAACAAAGGACCTACCTAACTCGGTGCAGGCAGGCTAGTCAAAAATTTCTAGTTCTTGAAAATTATTGTTACCAACTGTTTAGGACAATAAGGAAATGCAGGTTAATAATTAGTTATCTATTACAATTGAACTTGTATTCATATTAGGTATGTTTTCAAGGTCAGAGATATATTTTAGATAAACAAGTCATCTTGAAACACTTTAGAATCTACAGAATATGGCATTTAAGATGTTTTAATAACAGTTTTATTTATGACAATGAGACATGTCTGCTCCTGGCAACCTGAATCAATTTAGAGAAGATGATGGACATCAAAAAACTCCACATGGAGTCTGCTTTCTTTGTGGCAAAAGTAAATCACTGGGCAAGAAAATGTCCTTGCCTTGACTGCTAACAGTATGCTGTCCTAGTTGGACAAACAGGATACAAAAGAAAGTGACTGCCAAACATTGTCAAGACAAAATGGGACAGTCCTTCAAAAATCCTACTTCAGAGAAAAGTCTGTCAAATATTCTAGACCTTTATGATGAATACGGATGTCCTAACATTGCAGAGTAATTTTGTGTTATTCTTTTTTAAAGGTATGGTGGTGGGGGACTAGTCTCACAAGGGGAGGTGGTCCCATGAGGGGTAGAGAGAGAGAAGCAGCAGCCACGTCTTTAGAAAAGGGACAAAAAGAGAAAGAACACAGACTGAAGGAGGTGAAATATTTGCTTGCCTCGGCAAAAAGAGGGGTTGGGAGTGGGAAAGACTGGTCTCTTAAATGGATGGAGTACCCAAGTGACAGGCCAGACCAGCAGGTCATAACATTCCCATCTCTTTCTTATACTAAAAAGGTGGGAAGTTAAGCACAACAGGTTAAAAAAATGGGATGGCAGATTCTCAAGACTGCTTCCTGCTTCTTTGTGGGCATTGTTGGGGGGTGGAACCTGAGAAATCTGGGTGCTGGTCACATCCTGGGGTAACTGGTCACTTTACTCCTGTCCAGGGTTTGTGGTATGGAACTCTCCGATGTCTCTTAAACCTGGCAAGTTGTTGGCAGAACAGAGGACAAAGTTAAGTTTAGGAAGAAAGAAATTTTTAGTACCAGGGAATTAAGACCTGCTTTAGGTGGATCCTTCAATTTGGCTCCCTGAAAAATTACAAAAATTTTGAGTTTGTTAAAACGTAAGTTTTAGACATTTATGTCAGAATGACTGTGACAATTTGTACAATTGTTGAGACTATGAAAGGCAGCATGAGAGAGATTTGATAACTTGTTTTTGTCCTTACACCTTTTAACTTGCAGGCACATGCCTTGATAACTTGTATTTGTATCTTACTAAAAGTCATTTGGTGAGGCTGTCCTTTTAAACTGACAAAACTGTCAAACTGTATTGGAGATCTTAGAGAAGGATAAATTTTTACTTGAGTTATTGATTAAATAAGCAACAGAGAACTTACTCAGTTGTCTACTTAGAGCCACTTCTCAGGGTCCTCCATGATCATTGAGGGTCATATTTTGCTGTTTAGCGCAGGGCCTACCAGGTTTTAGAAGATCCTGTATGTTAGTAAATCTGTAGGAAGACAAGCCTACCTTGACCTGAGCAGCTAGGCTGTTGATTCCAGTGATTCTGTCCACGTCTGAAGATCTTCAGTTTATATGAAAGGCAGTTTATCCAGTGGTCAGCACTTGAGGACTGTTTATCAGTTATAGATAAGTTATAACTACAGCATAGAATCTGCCTGGAGAGCTAGGTCCAAGCTTGACTGTACTGGCTCTCAACATCACATGTAAGATTTATACTTATAAGAGAAGGAAAAACTGTTTGCAATAGAAGCTTAATGGTAGAACTGAAAATAGTGGAGAACAGTTTAATATATATTAAAGTAAAAAAGATTTCATATACAGTATTTTTGTAAGTGAGTTAATAGTACATACCAATTTAAAATATGAGACTTATTGCTTTCTTAGTCTGGAATGAGATATAATGAACTCAAAACATGTAACAGTAAATATGCATACATTTACACACAGTTGACTTTAAATTCCATATAAAGTTAAATGAAAAGAAGCTGACTAGGGGTTGGGACCTCACATGGAGAGCCTGCTGATGGTGCTCTTTGGCTGGGGTGGAACCTCTGGTTCCTCCCTTTGTTAAGATCAAAGAAAATGGTGGCAGCCATTATTGTCCATGTGGTGTCACTATTTAAATTTAGCTGTCCTCTGGTAGAAGTTAGAAATGTAAGCCAGTGTTCCACAGGTGAGGGAGAAAAATATCTGAAGGGCCCCAGACCCCAAAAATGGATTAACCACTCAGTGAGTACACTGCTAGGGAAGAACCCAAGGAAGGGTAGTCATGGGAGAGGCACTAGGCCAAAAGGGAGCAGTATCTGAGGGGCCCTGGACCCCAAAATAGAATGCACCACACAGTGAGTGCCGTGCTAGGGGAGAACTTGAGAAAGGGCAGTCACACAAGAAGCACTAGACCTGGGTCATCTCACTCAAGATAGTGTTTTCTATTTCCATCCATTTGCAGGCAAAATTCAAAGTGTCATTGTTTTTCACCACTGAGTAGTACTCTAATGTGTATATATACCACATTTTCTTTATCCATTCTTCCATTGAGGGGCATCTAGGTTGTTTCCAGGTTCTGGCTATTACAAATAATGCTGCTATGAACAAAGTTGAACAAATGCTTTTGTAGTATGATTGGGGCATCTCTTGGGTATATTCCCAAGAGTGGTATTGCTGGATCCTGGGGTAGGTTGATTACCAATTTCCTGAAAACCCACCACATTGATTTCCAAAGTGGTTGCACAAGTTTGCATTCCCACCAGCAATGGATGAGTGTTCCTCTTACTCCACATCCTCTCCAGCAAAGGCTATCATTGGTGTTTTCAATTTTAGCCATTCTGACAGGTGTAAGATGGTATCTCAAAGTTGTTTTGATTTGCATTCCCCTGATTGCTAAAGAAGGTGAACATGACCTTAAGTGTCTTTTGGCCATTTGAACTTCTTCTGTTGAGAATTCTCTATTCAGTTCAGTGCCCCACTTTTTAAATGGGTTAATTAGAATTTTAAAGTCTAGTTTCTTGAGTTTTTTTATATACTTTGGAGATCAGACCTTTGTCTGATGTGGGATTGGTGAAGATCTTCTCCCATTCAGTAGGATGCCTTTTTTTCTTAATGACAGTGTCCTTTGCTTTACAGAAGCTTCTCAGTTTTAGGAGATCCCATTTATTCAATGTTGCCCTTATTGTCTGTACTACTGGAGTTATATGTAGGAAGTGATCTCCTGTGCCCATGTGTTGCAGTTTACTTCCCACTTTCTCTTCTATCAGGTTCAGTGTGGTCAGATTTATATTGAGGTCTTTGATCCATTTGGACTTGAATTTTGTGCATGGTGATAGATATGGATCTATTTTCATTCTTCTACAGGTTGACATCCAGCTATGCCAACACCATTTGTTGAAGATGCTTTCTCTCTTCCATTGTATTCTTTTAGCTACTTTGTCAAAAATCAGGTGTTCATAGGTTTGTGGGTTAATATCCGGGTCTTCTGTTTAATTACGTTGGTCGACATCTCTGTTTTTATGCCAATACCATGCTGTTTTCATTACTGTAGCTCTGTAATAGAGTTTGAAGTCAGGGATGGTAATGCCTCCAGAAGTACTTTTATTGTATAAGATTGTTTTGGCTATCCTGGGTTTTTTGTTTTTCCATATGAAGTTGATTATTGTTCTCTCGAGGTCTGTGAAGAATTTTGTTGGTATTTTGATGGAGATTGTGTTGAATTTATAGATTGTCTTTGGTAGAATTGCCATTTTTACCATGTTAATCCTACCCACCCAAGAGCACAGGAGATCCTTCCATTTTCTGATGTCCTCTTCAATTTCTTTCTTCAAAGCCTTAAAGTTGTTGTCAAATAGATCTTTAACTTCCTTGGTTAGAGTTACCCCCAAGATACTTTATGCTATTTGTGGATATTGTGAAAGGTGATACTTCTCTGATTTCCCTCTTCTGCTTCTTTTGTGTATAGGAGGGCTACAATGGGAGCTGACTGAGAAGCCATTGATAAAGGCTCTGGGACTTGTTTTAATGGGATGTTCTTCATTTTGGGGACTCTAGTCTATATGGATGCACAGCTCCCTAGGCCTGGATGTAGGGGGGAGGGCCTTAATCTTCCCACAGGGCAGGGTTCTCTGCCCTCTCTCAAGCAGGGTGGGAGAGGGATTAGGTGGTGTGGGGGAGCAGGAGGGGATTGGGAATAGGGAAGGAAGTGTAAATATTTGAATGGATAAATAAACATACATACATACATACATACATACATAAATAAATAAATAAATAAATAAATAAATAATAAAAGAAGCACTAGGCCAAAAAGAGAACGGTCTTACCAGTTGTCCCAGTAGACAGACAGAAAGTTGGGGAGTGGGCTGGTAGAAGGTCCAGGTTTAGAATTTTTGCCCACAGTGGTAGAAGCAGGGCTCTGTGAATGGAAGAGAGACAGACTCCACTACTGTGGTGGGAGGCAGCACGGGAGGGAGGGCCCGGTGGGACAGAATGACCATTACTCAACACCATGAGCTGCCCTGCTGCCCAGTCACCGCACCACCAGCCATGGTGGGGAGGGAAGGCTGGAACTGGAAACAGCTGCCTCACAGATCTGAGTAATCTTGCTGGTTTCTGTGGAATTCAGACTAATATTTCTGGTTTCAGCGACAGCAGTGGCAGAAATAGAATAAAAGGAATTGGAGAGAGAAAAAGAACATTTATAGGCATGTGGGAAGGGGCTGCCCAGTGAAAGGAAATGCAGATGGGCATGAGATGCTGGCACCAGGACACTAACAGTCCTGTTTGCTGGTAGAAATTACAAATGAGCTGATAGTTTTTGAAGGTTTCTTTTTCATAGCTGATAACATGAGAACAGCGAAAATGGTGCAAACCCCAGGGCAACTAGCTGGACATCCCGGCTAGTGCGTGGGTTGAAAATAAAGCCAACCTGATTCCCAGCCCATTGACTCAGGAACCAGAGGCTAGGGACTGCTCTGAGTGGCCCAGACAGTGAGGACCATTTACAAGAGGTTCAAAAAGACAGAGGAAAAAGGCTGAACAACACGAGGACCAATCCAAGTGGTATGCTCATGCTTTTAGCTATGGGAAGCAATCTAAGTTACAGAGCCAATGCTATTCTTTTTTAAAGATATGGTAGTGGGGGACTGTTCCTATAAAAGGCGGCGGGTCCAGGAGGCATAGCCAGTCCCATGAGGGGCCACGGCAGTTCACTTGAGACTTTGGTGGAACAGCGGCAGGTGGGAGACCGCGGTGGGTTAGAGACAGACAGATATGCCATGCAGAGAGAGAGTTTGGATATAGAGTTTCTTTAGTGACTTATGGAAAGGAATGGGAAGGGAAGGGAAAGTGGAGAAGGGGGAGAGGGAGAGATAGGGGAGGTTGGGGGGAGAAAGAGAAGAAGCAGCTACCTCTTCAGAAGAGCAATGAAAAGAGACAGAGCACAGGCTGAAGGAGGTGGAATATCCTCTTGCCTCGACAGATGAGGGGGTTGGGAGTTGGCAGGGCTTATCTCTTAAAGGGACAGGGTACTGACGTGGTAGGCCAGACCAACTGATCATAACACTTTTGGTTATTGTCCAGGTAGCCATCTGTTTCTGTCATTTCTCACATATTTTGGAAGTCGCTTGCTTGCACTTCACTTCCTGATTACGCAGTTAATATTAATTTCTTCTTGGGTCTCTGAGTTAGTTGAAAAGTAGATAGTATAATTTTCCTTGTTTACAAGACTTAGAAAAGAAATTAAGGCACACGGCACCAGCAGCGGCCGGAACCGGACGCGCACGGCACCGGCGGCGGCCAGAACCGGATGCGCATGGCGGGCGACTTAGCTGGCGCAGCGGCTGGGACTGGCGGGTACTGACACAGTGGCAGACAATGCAGGCAACAGGGACCAGTGCAACACCAAGAGCAGATCGCCCCAGGACAATTAAATCAAAGAGGTAGGCCTCTGGTTGGCGAGGTCCCTGGCAAACAGGGAACCTGGTTCTTTTCCTGAAGACCCATCTGAGGGGTGAGAGGGATCGTGGCCCCTGGCAGGAGCCAGGAAACAGAATGAGGGAATTTTGCAAGAGGAGCCTCTGGCCAGCAGGGAAACCTGATCTGGTTTTAAAAGACCAATTAGAGATCATCAATAGGAGGAGATGGGCAGGCGCCAAGGCAAAAATTCTCCCAATAAGCTGAAAAACAACATGAAAGCACCAGAACCCAATGATCTTACAACAGAAGGACTTGAACACCCTAACACAGAAGAAGTGGAAAAAATCGACTTTATGAAAGCAATAGAGTCCCTTAAACAATATGTAAAAAACACCTTTATAGAAATGGATGAGAAGTATAACAAAAAGTTTGAAGAATTGAGTAAATACGTACATGAGACCCTGGGAAACCAAGAAAAAACGAACAAACAGGTAATGGAAACAGTTCAAGAATTGAAAACTGAAATGGAAGCAAGGAAGAAAGCACAAACTGGGGACCAGCTGGATACGGAAAATCTAGGTCAACGAGCAGAGCCTACAGAAACAAGCATAATCAATAGAATACAAGAAATAGAAGAAAGAATCTCAGATTCTGAAGACACCATAGAGAAAATAAACGCACTGATCAAAGAAAACAGCAAAGCCAACAAATTCTCATCACAAAACATTCAGGAAATATGGGACACAATAAAAAGACCAAACCTGAGAATAATAGGAATAGAAGAAGGGGAAGAATTACAGCTCAAAGGCCCAGAAAATATATTTAACAAAATTATGGAAGAAAACTTTCCCAACATAAAGAAAGATATTCCTTTGAATATCCAAGAAGCATACAGAACACCAAACAGACTGGATCAAAGAAAAGCATCCCCTCGCCATATAATAATCAAAACACAAAATATACAGGTTAAAGAAAGAATATTAAGAGCTGCAAAGGAAAAAGGCCAAGTAACTTATAAAGGTAAACCGATCAGACTTACACCTGACTTCTCTATGGAAACCATGAAAGCCAGAAGGTCCTGGATAGAGGTTCTTCAAAAACTAAGAGACCATGGATGCAAACCCAAACTTCTATACCCAGCCAAGCTAGTATTCACTATCAATGGAGAAAACAAGACATTCCAGGATAAGAACAAATTTAAACAATACGTAGCCACAAATCCAGCGCTACAGAAAGTAATAGAAGGAAAATCGCAACCCAAGGAATCCAACATTGCCAACACTGACTACAATAACTCAGGAATCTAGCGAACCTTCACCAGTACAACTCAAAGAAGGGACACACACAAACTCTACTACCGAAAACAGTAAGAATAACCGGAGTAAACAACCACTGGTCACTAATATCACTTAATATTAATGGTCTCAATTCACCTATAAAAAGGCACAGGCTAAGGGATTGGATACGAAAACAGGATCCAACATTCTGCTGTTTGCAAGAAACACATCTCAACCACAAAGACAGGCATCTACTCAGAGTAAAAGGTTGGGAAAAGGTCTTTCAAGCAAATGGTCCTAACAAAAAAGCAGGTGTGGCCATACTAATTTCCAACAAAACTGACTTCAAACTAAAATCAATCAGAAGAGATCGAGATGGACACTTTATACTCATAACAGGAACAATTCATCAGGATGACATCTCAATCCTGAATATCTATGCCCCTAATATAAAAGCACCCACTTATGTAAAAGAAATATTTCTAAAACTCAAGGCAGACATAAAACCACACACACTAATAGTAGGAGACTTCAACACACCTCTCTCTCCAATGGACAGGTCAATCAGACAGAAACCTAATAGAGAATTAAGAGAATTATTGGAGGTAATGAAGCAAATGGACTTAACAGACATCTACAGAACACTCCACCCAAATAGGAAAGAATATACCTTCTTCTCTGCAGCTCATGGAACCTTCTCAAAAATTGACCATATACTCGGAAACAAAGGAAACCTCCACAGATACAAAAGAATATCAGTGTCCACCTGTGTCTTATCAGATCACCACGGATTAAAGTTAGATGGCAACAACTATGCTACCCCCAGAAAGCCGACAAACTCATGGAAACTGAACAGTCAACTACTGAACCACACCTGGGTCAAGGAAGAAATTAAGAAAGAAATTAAAGTCTTCCTTGAATTTAATGAAAATAAAGAGACAACATACTCAAACCTATGGGACACGATGAAAGCAGTGCTAAGAGGAAAGTTCATAGCACTAAGTGCCCACTTAAAGAAAACAGAGAAAGCATACATTGGGGACTTAATGGCACACCTGAAAGCTTTAGAAAAAAAAGAAGCAGAGGTGCCCAGAAGGAGTAGAAGACTGGAAATAATCAAACTGAGGGCAGAAATCAACAAAATAGAAACACAGAAAACAGTCCAAAGAATCAATGAAACAAAAAGTTGGTTCTTGGAGAAAATCAACAAGATCGACAAACCCCTATCCAAACTAACTAAACAACAGAGAGAGAACACGCAAATAAATAAAATCAGAAATGAAAGGGGGGACATAACCACAGACACAGAGGAAATCCAGAGAATCATTAGATCTTACTATAAAAGCCTGTATGCCACAAAACTGGAAAATGCAAAAGAAATGGACATTTTTTTAGATAAGTACCATATACCAAAGCTAAACCAAGACCAGGTGAATGATCTAAATAGACCTGTTAGTCGCGAAGAACTAGAAACTGTTATCAAAAATCTCCCTTCCAAAAAAAGCCCAGGACCAGATGGGTTCAACGCAGAATTCTACCAGAACTTCCAAGAAGAGCTAATACCTATACTCCTTAACGTATTTCACAATATAGAAACAGAAAAGTCATTGCCAAATTCCTTTTATGAAGCTACAGTTACCCTGATACCAAAACCACACAAAGACCCAACCAAGAAAGAGAATTACAGGCCTATCTCACTCATGAATATCGACGCAAAAATTCTCAATAAAATACTGGCAAACCGAATTCAAGAACACATCAGAAAAATTATCCATTATGATCAAGTAGGCTTCATCCCAGAGATGCAGGGCTGGTTCAACATACGCAAATCTATCAATGTAATCCACCATATAAATAGACTGAAAGAAAAAAACCATATGATCATTTCATTAGATGCGGAAAAAGCATTCGACAAAATTCAACACCCCTTTATGATAAAGGTCTTGGAGAGAATAGGGATACAAGGGTCATACCTAAATATAATAAAAGCTATCTACAGCAAACCGACAGCTAACATTAAATTAAATGGAGAAAAACTCAAAGCCATCCCACTAAAATCAGGAACAAGACAAGGATGTCCACTCTCTCCATACCTCTTCAATATAGTGCTTGAAGTTCTAGCAATAGCAATAAGACAACATAAGGGGATCAAGGGGATTCGTATTGGAAAGGAAGAAGTTAAGCTTTCGTTATTTGCAGATGACATGATAGTATACATAAGCGACCCCAAAAATTCTACCAAAGAACTCCTACAGCTGATAAACACCTTTAGTAGCGTGGCTGGATACAAGATCAACTCCAAAAAATCAGTTGCCTTCCTATACACTAAGGATAAGGAAACAGAGAGGGAAATCACAGAAGCATCACCTTTCACGATAGCCACAAAGAGCATAAAATATCTTGGGGTAACCCTGACCAAGGAAGTGAAAGATCTATTTGACAAGAACTTCAAGTCTTTGAAGAAAGAAATAGAGGAGGACACCAGAAAATGGAAGGACCTCCCTTGCTCTTGGATTGGGAGGATCAACATAGTAAAAATGGCAATTCTACCAAAAGCAATCTATAGATTCAATGCAATCCCCATCAAAATCCCATCAAAATTCTTCACAGATCTGGAGAAGACAATAATCAACTTTATATGGAAAAACAAAAAACCCAGGATAGCCAAAACAATCTTATACAATAAAGGAACGTCTGGAGGCATTACCATCCCTGACTTCAAACTCTATTACAGAGCTACAGTATTGAAAACAGCTTGGTATTGGCATAAAAACAGAGAAGTCGACCAATGGAATCGAATAGAAGACCCTGACTTTAACCCACAAACATATGAACACCTGATTTTCGATAAAGGAGCTAAAAGTATACAATGGAAAAAAGAGAGCATCTTCAACAAATTGTGCTGGCAAAACTGGATGTCAATCTGTAGAAGAATGAAAATAGACCCATATCTATCACCATGCACAAAACTCAAGTCCAAGTGGGTGAAAGACCTCAATATCAGTCCAAACACACTGAACCTGATTGAAGAGAAAGTGGGAAGTACTCTACAACACGTGGGCACAGGAGACCACTTCCTACGTATAACCCCAGCAGCACAGACAGTAAGGGCCTCATTGAATAAATGGGACCTCCTGAGACTGAGAAGCTTCTGTAAAGCAAAGGACACTGTTGCTAAGACAGAAAGGCAACCCACTGACTGGGAGAAGATCTTCACCAACCCCACAACTGACAAAGGTCTGATCTCCAAAATATATAAAGAACTCAAGAAACTAGACCGTAAAAGGCTAATCAACCCAATTATAAAATGGGGCACTGAGTTGAACAGAGATCTCTCAACAGAAGAAGTTCAAATGGCCAAAAGACACCTAAGGTCATGCTCAACTTCCTTAGCGATCAGGGAAATGCAAATCAAGACAACTTTAAGATACCATCTTACACCTGTCAGAATGGCGAAAATCAAAAACACCAATGATAGCCTTTGCTGGAGAGGTTGTGGAGAAAGGGGTACACTCATCCATTGCTGGTGGGAATGCAAACTTGTGCAACCACTCTGGAAAGCAGTGTGGAGGTTTCTCAGGAAATTCGGGATCAACCTACCCATGGACCCAGCAATACCACTCTTGGGAATATACCCAAGAGAGGCCTTATCACACAACAAAAGTATATGCTCTACTATGTTTATAGCAGCATTGTTTGTAATAGCCAGAACCTGGAAACAACCTAGATGCCCTTCAATTGAAGAATGGATGAAGAAAGTATGGAATATATACATATTAGAGTACTACTCAGCAGTAAAAAACAAGGACTTCTTGAAGTTTGCAGGCAAATGGATGGAAATAGAAAACACCATCCTGAGTGAGGTAAGCCAGACCCAAAAAGAGGAACATGGGATGTTCTCACTCATATTTGGTTTCTAGCCATAAATAAAGGACATTGAACCTATAATTCGGGTTCTTAGAGAAGCTAAATAAGAAGGAGAACCCAAAGAAAATCATATAGGCATCCTCCTGAATATTAAACTTCATCAGGCGATGAAAGGAGACAGAGACAGAGACCCACATTGGAGCACCGGACTGAAATCTCAAGGTCCAAATCAGGAGCAGAAGGAGAGAGAGCACAAGCAAGGAACTCAGGACCGCGAGGGGTGCACCCATACACTGAGACAATGGGGATGTTCTATCAGGAACTCACCAAGGCCAGCTGGCCTGGGTCTGAAAAAGCCTGGGTCAAAACTGGTCTCGCTGAACATAGCGGACAAGGAGGACTACTGAGACCTCAAGAACAATGGCAACGGGTTTTTGATTCTACTGGACCTATTGGTTTCGTGGGAGCCTAGGCAGTTTCGTGGATGCTCACCTTACTAGACCTGGATGGAGGTGGGTGGTCCTTGGACTTCCCACAGGGCAGAGAACCCTGATTGCTTTTTGGGCTGACGAGGGAGGGGGACTTGATTGGGGGAGGGGGAGGGAAAGGGGAGGCGGCGGTGGGGAAGAGACAGAAATCTTTAATAAATAAATAAATAAATAAATAAACAGTAAAAGAAAAAAGAGGTGTAAAGTGTATAAAGTTGAGAGATATCAAAAAGAAGTTTGGGATGGTAATTCAAGTTGTAATAAAAAGTAAATTAGGTACAAGACTTTGAACTTATACGTAGGATAGATAATGGAGTATTTTCTCTGAATTTGTCAATTGCAAATGGACTAGACATCATTGGTGTACCTGCTGCCTGAATATATTGCTTATAGTTATTGTTCTTATTGTAAATAATTTTCTTATATTAGTTATAGTCTTTTTATTTTAGACAAAAGTAGAAATATTGTGATATTTTATTTATTTTTTAATAAATAAACCTTGTCTGAAGATCAAAATGCAGAGTTAAGCCCCTAGAGGACAAGGAGTGGACACACACCTTTAATTCCAGGTTCATGGCCACCCTGGACTACACAATATTGACTCTATCTAAAAAGAGAAATGGAACTCACACGAAGATGCTCTCAGCAATTGGGAGTCCCAGGTCTTTAATTTCAGCACTAAGAAGGTGGAGACAAGAGTGATTTGGCTGAATAGAGAGAGGTATATAAGGCAGGAAGAGACAAAAGATCATTTCAGTCTGAAGTTTGATGGACAGCATTTCAGTCTACATTCACTCTGAGAACAGGACTGCCCTTTGTTTGTCTGAGCCTTGGTAGAGGTAAGAGCTCTCTAGTGGCTTGGCTTTTTTGCTTTTCTGATCTTAATCTTGAACCCCAATATCTGTTTCTGGGTTTTATTAGTAGTGTTAGAGTACCATATTCAATAAGAAAAAAGCATCAGGAAATTACAGGCGAAGTCACCTTCCACATATGGAGTTAGTAGAGGAAGTAGAAATGATGAGGGCTCTAGGAGGATTGCTCCCTCAGTAAAATTTTTGATGCATAAGCATAAAGACCAGAGTTGGATTCCCAGAATCCACATTTAAAACCCAGGGGTTCTGACACCTGCTTGTATCCCAGCACTGGGGAGGTAGAGCTATGTGAAAACATGATGCTCACTGGCCAGCCTGGCCAAATCGGTTAGCTCCAAGTCCAATAAAAGACCCTGTCTCAGAAAACAAGGAAGAAAGAGATGGAGGAAGACCTGTGGCCTACACAGACATACATGTACACACACAAACACACACACAAAATAATACACATACATACAATATCTAAAGTATTTGTCCTGACAGAACAAAGACCAGTTTGATCCCCCAAAATCTTCATATTAAAAAAAAAACTGGCATAATGACACACACTTAAAACTGAAACACTGGGAGACAGACAAAGGTAGATAGGAAAATCCCTGGACTCACTGGCCAGCCAGCTTACCTAAATCAATAAGTTCCAGACCAGTAGTATGTGTTAACTGAGGAACAACACTTGGGTTGACCTCTGGTCTGTACATTCACATACACATACCACATATACAGCATACACTTATCCACACACAAATAGACATGCACACGTACATTTATTTGTTTGTTTGTTTGTTTGTTTTGAAAAATGAAACTTGCTAGGGCCAGCAAGATGGCTCAGCAGGAAAATTGCTGCCACCAAGCCTGATGATAAATTCCATCCCTGGAGCTGAACAGGGTTCAGGAAGAGAACTGTCCTCTGACTTCTACATGTGCACCATAGAGAAATGACCCACAGACACACAAATAAATAAATGCAAAATATAATGGTAATAAAATTAAAATAAATTAAAAGAGATATTCCAAACAGTCTCAGCCCAGTTCCGTAAAATCTACCAGATGTGCAGTAAAGGATGAAAATGAACATCAAGGAACAGAGGCAAAGACACAGTTTTCTTCTAACATCTGATGGGGACAGTACTACAAACTCCAGGGTTTGCCTGAAGAGACCCCATAGCCTTTGGAAAGCCCAGACTCAATGCCCTGCGCAACAGAACTTCAAATTGAAAATACAATAAATCTCCTCTCAATTGACAAGGATTTTCAATTTTAAAAATATCCTTGGGTTCTCCTAGCCTTATGCAAGGCTAGGAAATCAGTTATGTAATAAGTGGATCTCATTCACACTTAACCAAACTCTATGTCACTTGTAAAGGTCATTTCTTCCGGTGGTGCAGAGGGAGGTTTTCCTCTGGTTCTAGTGCTAGGTGCTTGACATGTCTGGAAGAGTTGACTGACAAGGCTCCTCATGCCAGCTTGTGTCATACATCAGCTGGTCAGGACAGCTGAGAAGTATCTGTCCAGAATGCTACATCAGATAAGGCAACAGCAAAAAGACATTAACAATATTAATATTTAGATTAAAGAGTGTGTGAAGGAGGTGAAGGAAGTAAGGAAAGGAGAGAGAAACCATGAGAACATAAACTAATACAGTTTTGACACTTTTGCTTTTAAGACAGGGTTTCGTTTAGTTCAGAATAGCTTTAATATCACTGGGTAACTAAAGATGATCATGACCTTATGATTCTTTTGCCTCCACCACTTAAGTTATGTGCTGATAGACCTGCTTATGCAGTAACAGGAAAAGAACTCAGGGTCTGTACATGCTAGGCAAGCACTCTAAAACCCAGCTCTACTCCCAGCCCCCAAATAATGTGTTGGTAATTGTTTCTCAGACTGACAGTAAGCCAAGATTGATGCTCAGCACCTTCATCTTCCAGCAGAAGGCAGCCCTGGAAATGGGACAGCATCAGGATAAGGATTTGAACTTTTCCCACCAAGGCCTTGAGTGCTTCCAGCAAAACATGGAAAGCAATCAAGTGGAACAGGTAATACAGGTACTTGTGAAAGAGCAAGAATTAGTAAAGATGAGTTCAGGTAGCCAGCTCCAAAGCAGTGGTCAGGGCTTGAAGAGGAGCCAACTGGTGGCAGGATGAGAACTCTGTGGGGCTTAATACTGTCAGCTTGATAGGCTTCAGACTCAGTGAAGAGACAGGCCTCTGGACATGCTCGGGTGGGGTCATCTACACTGGGGCAATTGAGATGGGGAAGTTGACCCTAAATACAGGCTTCAGTCACTTTACAAAAGAGTTCACTGAGCACCAGCCTTCATCTGCCTCTTCCTACCTGTGGATGCAAAGTGACCTGCTTGTTCATACTTCTGGAAAGTAACCAATACACAAACAGGGGGACTAGGGAGTCCACTTGAAATCTGTGGGAGGAGAAATAGTCCTCCAGCCAATGTTTCCTCTACAGCACCAGGAAGAAGATGAGGAAGATGCTGGCACAAAAGAAGAGGAAAATTAGGTTGAGTTGGTGTAACTAGTCTGGACAGTGAGGAGCAGCCAATAAAACTAATCCTTCCCATTGTTCTTATAGAATATTTGTCTAAAATAGGGACGGGTGGGGGCATATTATGTGGCATGTATCTGAGGCCTGTCATGAAATGAGGGGGAGGAGGGCTTGCTGTTTATGTTTAATTTCTGAAAAATAAACTGTGTTTGGAAATCCAGCCCTAAGTTTATCGATGACATCAACTCCCCTACTAAAGCTACAATGGGAAGATTAAGATTGGCTCTTTTCAGTCTGAATGTCCCTGCATCCTTTAAGGCAGTTGTCTTGACACATGTCCTAGCAGGAGCTGTATGATGTGGTCAAGGAGCCATCCTCCAAAGCCGTGTGTTTCTCCTGCTCCTTAGCTCTGACAGTCTGTCTAGGCTGAACACTTTCAAAAGCACCTGTGTGCCGACTCTAGCCACTGCTTGTTCCTGCTCCTCCCAGTGTCTTCTGGAGTTGGTGGTGCTGATCTGAAATGCAGTATACTCTTGGGAGCGAGAGTGTTAGGACAGAACTCTAGCCATACAGTTTTCTAATGCAGCTCTAATGTCCTGTCCATGAGGAAGACAGAATCAACTCATTGGAACATGTGCATTCATTTATATTTGGATGTCATTTGAATTTTTCCCAAAAAAGCAATATTACATCTATAAATTATGTTGATGAAAAAGAAAATTAGAAAAACCCAAATAGTATTTTAAAAATACAACAGATACATGGGGGATACCAGCAGGAGGAATAAAGGACCAAATATGAGCAGATACTCTAATACATATCTGTGAAAATGTTATAATGAAGACCATTTTGGTATACTAACTAAAAAACAAATTTAAAAAAATAAACAGAAAAAACTTCAGATGTATAATAGTAAAACATTGGGTTGATGTGATATCTTATGCACACATAGCATATGCTATTTAAACAGAGATGACTTGAGTCTCTGACCCATCCCTCCTTCCAGAGTACTGTAACTGCAGGTGTGTAGTCCACCATGTCTAGTTTCATGCAGAGCTGAGGACTGAATCCAGAGCTTCATATATGGCAGGCAAGGGCTCTTCCAATTGCGCTGCATCTTCCACTTATACATGGTATTATATTCCCATTAACAATTCCAAAGATGGAATTAGGTTCCTCCTTATTTTAAAGACTAGTAGCTCAGCCTAGGTGCCATTGCACAGGTTAAAAGAAGAAAATGCCTTCACTGGAAGGACACTGCAAGGGTTTTGTGAATCCATAGGACTTTGTTGGCAATTTCCTACAAAGCATTTATCTTCCACCTTGATGCTTAATAGACCCATATGGTAACCTTGGAATATAAAACAATACACAGCCTCTATTTAGATGAATTATAGTGGACTTTCTGGGCAGTGTCCATGAATAGGAACACTTATATAGTTCCTTGGTTGTTTTTCAAGCAATACCATGATTTGAGAACAACCCTTCTAGAATGGTAGAGCTAATAGAAATCATTTTGGATCCCTAGGTCCTTGGTTTTTGCTCAAAATTGTAAAATTGCAAGATGAGAGAATGTAAGTGGCATTGTTGAAATTGACAGGTTAGCATTATGTTAAAAATTAGTCAAGAAAGTGGGGCCATGCTGAGTCCAGGGAAGACGAAAGTTCTCAGAGCAGGCAGAATTTTAGGGGCTCAGCAGTCACCTAAAAGTTGTCACATCACCCATGGCTGGGATGGGAAATGCTTATCCAACACTGCCTTCTTCACTGAGAATTTACACAGATAAAGTGGAAAGACAGAATCCAGATTCTCACAGAGAAACATGGGCTGCCATCAAATCATTTTTAAGAGCACAAAGCATCTCAGGTGTCCTGGGGTACTTAGAGTGGAGGAGGGAACAGAAGAGATGGGGAGTCCAAAACCTGAGCACCTGCTAAAGCACATAATGATGATGCACAACAGGACAGGTAAGCAAGATTTGCCTTACTTTGATGCCTCCTTGTTCAGAGCCAAAGATGAAGAATCTGAGTGTGCACAACTTTTCTGATGGTGAGGAAGAGCAACAGTAGTGGAGTGGGGACTTCAGAAAAAGAGATAGATAATGAACAGTTTGTTATGAAGCAAACTATGATGTTCAAAATTGGAGCTTAACTATTCTGTCACAGAAAATGTGGGAGGTTGTAAAGAATTATCCCACTCTGGGGAAGGAGCCACAAAACCAAACACCACCTGCCATTCATCACAGGCAGAATGTTGCTGTGGCAGAAACAGAAGGCATTAATACCCAGCACCATGAGCCTACTGGATACCTGAGATGATGATAGCATTCCCTCCAAAGAAGCAAGGAGACTTGATAGGATAAGCCCCAACAGAATCAACTGTGACAGGGAAGGGCAGAATTAGGAGAGTAGAGAAAGTAGGGGCTGACATAGCAGTGCTTATATTTGAGGTCCTTGTCCACAGCAGAGTGCATAAACAGCATGATTTTCACAATAGAGTATGCATACCAGCTGTAATTATCAACTGGTGGCTTTCACAGTTGAAGCACCATGTTGTGAGCATTTGAAAAAGGATATGGTTTATGGAGTTGCAGTCTCAGGTCCCAATTCAATCACTTACTAGTGCAAAGTCTTTATTTGATAGCTTAACTTCTGCTTAGGTATTCAATAAGACAACTCATTACTACCAAGTTGACCAGACATTGTTGCACACACCTATAATCCCAGCAACTAGGAGCCAAGACAAAAGGGTCACTGTGAGTTTAAGGTCAGTCTAGGTTACATAGAAATAATCTGTCTCAAAAATAATAGGGCTAAATAAATAGCTCAGCATTTAAGATCAATTGCTCAAAAAAAATGAAGATCAGAGTTCAGATTCCAACACCCACAGAAACAAGCAGGTGTCTTTCATATACCTCTAACCCCAACTCCAAGGGAGGCAAACATAGGAGAGTCATTAAGGCTTGCTGGGTTTAGGTCAGAAGAGAGAACATAGGCCCAAGTTTATGGAGAAGGTCCATCTTAAAGGAATAGGTGGAGGATGAAAGGGAGACACTTGATGCCTCCCCCTGGCCTCCATGTTCATCCACAGATGCATTCACACACAAACATGCACATGCACTCACATAAACACACACATGCACGCACACACACACGCACACACACACACGAATAGTGTTGTTAAAATCACAAGCTCTTGAGTCTATAGAAAAACATCTATCAAATATTAAGAATCCAAATATTGGCTCTCATTGTAGGCACATATTTCTATATGGCAGCCAGGCTCTAAAGCCATAGGTCACACCTGAGATGGTCACGTAACTCCAGACAGGCTGTTGCTAACCTAACAAAAGGTCATGATGTTGCTCTTCTTCTTTGTAATTTGGAGGATGCCTGTAAAGAGGTGCTAATTCAGCCTACATGACAGAGCTAGCATACTAACCAGGAAGACATGACAGAGGAGGCACAGGTAGATGTGGGCCTGACTAAAAGCCATTCACCTGGTTACCTAGGAAACAGAATACTTATGTATTTTCCCCTTCGTTTTATGTTTTTATATATAAGGCTGTTTGGAGAATAAAGCGAGAGGAATTCTTCAGGATGTAAACTCAGGATTTCATGAGGAATCTCTGAGAATCTCCCTCCCAATAAAGCCAAGGGAGTTGTGTCTTTATTCATGCGCCTCCATGCCAATCCAGAGAGAGATAGTTTATGTTGTCCAGAAAAATAATTTATGGTCTGGGCTAGCACCGAACACCAACATCTCATCATCATCTTCTACATCATCAACTAACTAAAGATGTCTGCAAGTCACATAAAGTGATCTCTATTCTGTAACAGTTCATCTCCACTAATCCATGTTAAGTTAATGCAGTTAAAAGAATCCATGTTAAAAAGTTAATTCCATCAATAAAGTGATAGATGAGAAAGAGAGGGGTGAGATCAGGAGAGGAAGGAGCAAGAAAAAGAAGGGACTAGAGAGAAAAAAAAGAGGATAAAGAAAGGAAGAGGAAGATGAATGGTTAAAAATAAAGAGATAAATGGTTTAAAAGATTGAGTAAAGATTGTAAATGGAAGGGCTGCTTCTTTGCCCTGTTTGTTCCATTTTCTCCTCTTCTGTTTCCAGGCCACCTAAAAGCAAATGCTTAGCTGTATTCATGATCTTGGCAGTTAGCTGATGAGGGCTTATATTTCCGTATACACATGCAAGCACACTCCAGAGCCTGTGAAACTTGATGAGTTCCTAGCATGGAAGCGCTGCTTTGTAAGTAGACTACAGAAGGCACAACTGAGAGATGAGAGATAAGTACACACATATTCTCAGGCTGAACAGCAGTTTCCATCACACTGGGCTGGACGCCTGCTGGTGGACCCTCACTGTTGGTTTTCTAATGGTCCATAGGCTTTTCATCCCCCTGTCACGGGGAACCCGCCAGGAGTGTAGTGGGGAACTGGCCAAGTGAAGCAGTGAATGGACACTTAAAGGAAATCCCTCACTAGCTCAGAATTGAGAAATAGTTATTTTATTTAGGGGTAAACTCACAAATCAGAATCTTCTACTTGACCAGTTGAATCTCGTGATCCAAAATGAGCAACCAGCAGAAAAGAGGAATAAAAAAAAAAGACAGATGCAGATTTTGTATCTGTGTAGTATAAGAGGCCACGCCTCAGTAGGCAGGTATTTACAAGCTGCAGATCTTCCTACAGCACCTCCCCCTTTTCTTTAAATAGGAAAGTTCTAAGCCTAATGCAAAATTATATACAGTAAAAACAAATATCCTATTCTAACTAGCTTAAGTTTTGTATAATAAATAACTTGGCCAAGTCATGAGAGGAAAGTAACTACAGTTATCTAGTCTTCAACCCCATCAAAGATCTGAGAATGGAAATAATATTACTTGAGTAAGCAATCAAGCAACTTCCAAAACGTGCAACAAATGACAGAGACAATTGGATACCTGGGAAATCACCCAAAGTCTCATTTGCAACTTGAAGCAAGCAACTTTGGCTAAGGCCTAGAATAACTGACAGACTATTTTCAAAGGCAAGAAAATTTTCAAAACCGTCTTACCCTGTCTTGGCAAGATTTGACAGTCCTGTTTATCTATTTCTGGATATTATATATCTTGTCAGTGGTTGAGGCATGGGCATTTCCTAGCCCAAAGGCCAGTTTTTGCCAAGAAGAAAACAATCTCCAAGTGGAGTGTCTTCGGTGCTCAACATTCTCCCGGAAATAGATTGGTGCTACCAGGATCAATTGTGTCTCACTTCAACAGAACTCTGTTATTTAAATGTCATTTTCTACAGCTCTTTGGGGGTGGTTGAAGATTATCTATCTATGCAGAATATAATATCTATGTATCTAAAGAACCTGATTAGTCTAACTATAAGTATGACAAACATAGATGACTATTGATCTAAAATTCTTAATACCTATATAACTTAGAGACTAAGACAATAAACAACTGTTCAGGAAATGAGGACAATGACCTCCAAATGTAAACAATGTATAAGTATATTGATCAGAGGTAGAAATGTACACTGCAATATAATAACTGTATATCAATATAGAAAATATATCAATATATAAAAAGTTTTAAACAGAGGTAGAAGCATGTATGCATACAATAATCAATATAATTTAATTTTGTATCAATATACAAGAATCTATACCAATGTAATTATCTATAAATAACTCACAAGTTTTACTCACTAATGTTACTATTATTATAAGTGTGAGTAAGCTCATACCAATCCCATTCAATTTTCTTTTTCTCCTTTTCTTTTTTCAAAAAGATCCCTGAGCTTATAAACTTTCCCCCCCAAAGGCCACGTCTGAGTGGGAACTTGATAGAGGCAGGCAGACAAGAGGAAGAGAAGCAAGAGAAAGTAGAAGGGGAAAAGAGGAAATTAGAGAAGAAAGGAGTAAAAGGCAAGAGATAATGCAAAGAGAATGAGCTCTGCCTGGTGGGCACTTTTAAAGGGTGCACGTTACATAGCAGATGCTGGAAAGGGACCCGGCAACATGTAACTGTTTTGGCGGCAGAGGCAGGCTGTTGGGGCAGAAACTAACATTGGATTTCTTTAATAAAAGAGCCAAAGGTAGAAGACCCGTTTTTCTGTACTTGATAGAGTTCACTTAACAAAAGGGGAAAATGCAGTTTAGCAGGCTTCATAGTTGAGTAGAAGAATAGGGAGGAAGAACAGAGAGAGGACTAGCAATGAATATAAGATAAAGGTTGGAAATAGAGTACCCGCTTCCATCTGTCGCATCACTGGCAGAATGTTGCAAAGCTCCCACAAAATACCAGGATATACGGTGCTGGAAAGTGGCCATTTGGGTTGCTATAAGGTATGTTTGGGCCAAGGCATCACAGAGGAGAGGCTGAGCTTATTCTGCTAGGTGCAGTCCCCATGCGGGAAGCAGAAAAAGTGAGAACCAAAGTGTTACATTTTCATCACCCAGTGCTTTGGCAAAATATCTAGCCACCCCAAGTGCTGGATTGCTGGCATTTCCGGGTTCCAGGGCCACACATTTGCCATCAAGCATTCAGGCAACTTACATAGCCACCCAGGTTCCTCAAGCCCTAGCGATCTAGGTGCAGTGTGGTCATGCGATCTGCGTGTGCGGCAGTTTCGTAAGCCCCTGTGCACATGTGCTAGGCAGGCTTTAAATCCTGGACATGCCTGTTCCAGGCTCTAGTCCTGCACCAACTTCCTCAGGCCTGCACACCTGTCTCTCTCTCTCTCTCTCTCTCTCTCTCTCTCTCTCTCTCTCTCTCTCTCTCTCCTCTTAAAGTGGGTTCATTTGTGTGTTTCATGTTCCATTCTTGCTCGCGCCCAGGAATTTCACAAAGGCCTGGAAATTTTTAGCATCCCTCTCCCAAATTTAGGGAGAGTTGATTTTGAGAAAGCACAGGCTGCTCAATGATGTATCAAACACAGAACAGGGGGTGGGTTTTGAGCCAGAGAGACACGTGGGTTGTCCAGTACTAAAACCAAGGATTAGAGACGATCGATTAAGGAGGAACAAGCTGTCCAGTCAGTCATCATCCAAAGGTCCAGGAACCACGGGGTGCTGAGCCCCAAGAGACACATGGTTGCCTGCTGTCAGGGCTTGTTTAAGAAGTGAGAAACCATGGTTTAAAGACAAATCTTTACTCATAGGGAATGGCCAGAAAAGGGGGCCCACAAATCATGCTGGTACTGGAGGAAGAGGCCCCAGTGATTCATTAGTTGGAGAAGTGATATTGTTGTATGTGGACCTAATTCCAGAGTTCTGGCAAGTCTCAGACTGCCAGTGGACAGGAGAAAATTCCAGGAGAGTCTACTGAGCTCGTGGAACCAATGTTATAATTTTAAAAATAGCAGGAAAGGGGGGGGGCATCATGCAATAACTAGGGCTCACAGGGTGGGGGGTTATTGGAAAAGGAAGTGGGGAAGGGGAGCAGGTTAGGGAGAACAGCCTCTGGAAACAGGAGGACAGGAGTGGTAGAGGAGAGGGAGAGAGAGAGAGAGAAAGAGAGAGCGGGTGGGGGGTAGGAGACAAAGCCTGCCTTTAAGAAGGGTCATAGCACATGTGCGGTAGCAACATAGGAGATGACATTGTCAGGCTGCTGCGCAGGCCAGAGTAGTGCCTGAGTGCATCCTGCCAGGTCCCTAAGGTGCAGGTTAGCATAATGCCTGAATGCTAACACATGTGGGTCCCCTCATTTTAAGGAACTAAGGGGTGGAGATTTAGAAAAGCAGACTAGTTCGTACACCGTGTAAAGACACGTAAAGGAATAAAGGTAGACGTGGAGGATGGGGCAGATGCTGGAGGCCAGCTTGCCACCTGGGTCCATCGTGATGGTGGTGAGGAACAGACTGAGGAGGGAGGTCTACCCGGAACCTGGGACCGTGGTGATGTCTGGATCAGGTTGCTACCATGGGCTATGTACGCATCTCTGGTCATACAGTAGCCAGGATCTACGCTGATATCCATGCTGCCATCAAGTGCTGTGCTGACTCCGATCGCCTGGGCTGCCTCCTGGACACAGTTCCGGCCCATGAGTCACGCTGCCACTGGAGCCATACTGATCTGTCTGGCCTTTGCTACCTGGGGCCATGGTGACAGCTAGGCCTAGGCTATTTGTGAGGACCATATCTGTGCCTATAGTCCTACTGCAGCTAAAGTTTATGTTGCTGTCCATGTCCCCATTGTGCCACCAGAGGCCACCTGTAGCCTGGGGTGTGAGCTACATCTTGTGGCCTTGTTGGTGTCCAGGGACCATGTGAACCATCCTGATCTGAGTTCCTGGAGCTACCACTTGGAACATAGGATGTTGATCAGGCTAAGTTGCTGCCTAAAACCATGTCTAAGTCTGTGGCCCAGCTATAGCTGGGATCTGCATTGAACTCTGTGACCCTGGTTGCCATTTGGGCCCATACAGAGGCCTGGAATCTGGGTAGGAGCCTGAGACTTGGGTAGAGTCGGGGAGGCCATGACACAGCAGTGGCCATACAGATATGGGTAGCCTGAATACCAACTGGGGACAGGGTGCCACCCAGGTCCAGGCTGCTGTCAAGGGTCATGTCTGGATCTATGACCCTGTAGTGGCCAGTGTCTGGGTTGATATTTGTGGCTCTGGTTACCACTGTGCGTAGCGAAGAAGCCTGTGTGCAAACCAGTCACTGACATGGCAATTTATGGTTTGTCTCACATGATCAGAGAACATTGCAGGTACTTAGTAAAGCCAGAAAACCTCAAAAAAGGTACAGTATGTTTAAAAATGTGCTTAGTTACTGAAGAAAAAAATGGGTATAGACCATTATAGAAAAAATATAAATAGATTTAAAAATGATAGTAAATCCTTTTAAAGAAAAAAGTAAAATAATACTTTTAAAAATGAACCACGTTAAAATGGGAAATACACAGGATTTCTGGATCCTGTATGATGCTTTGCTGACTTAAAATTTTTTAAATGCTAATACACAGAAAACAATAGTTGCTGAGAGATGTTGGATTATGAAAACTGCTACATTAAACCAACCTATATATTTTTTAAGAAAACTAGTGAAAATTTAATGAAGAATGTATAGAGGACAATTAGACAATATTGGTGTCAAATTATCTTAATCAGGTAACAGTAATGTCCTTTAAAAATATGATATCTTTGTCCTTAGAAAGAGCATATGTGTAAGTCCATATGCTAAAAGAATAAAAAATAATGTTTTAATGCATACAAGTCAATTCTCAAGCATCAGGAAAACACTAATTGCTGGTCAAACTACTTGCCATGGAAGGACAGGGCTTGCGTTAGATGCCCAGAACTCATGTAAACAAATAAACAGGACACAGTGGAACACAATGTCGGGAAGTCAGACAGAAGGCTCCCAAGTCATATATGTATGTATGTATGTATGTGTATATATACATATATA
>NW_026068125.1:863059-870608 GCF_014885135.2 Alexandromys fortis
TATATATAGTCCTAACTTCAAAATGGAAGTCAGAAAATATGTTGCATTGAGGGAAGAGGTTATAGCTTTGTTTCCACAGGAAACAAAAAGTTATGGTTCTCTTCAAAATTAATAAAACTCAGATTTGATCAGTAGGAACCTCCTGAGGATCTTGGCTGCAGACATGAGGGAAAAAGCCAAGAAAGACTGCAGGACAGGTAATGTATATGCTGATCCCTCAACATGGGAACAGCTCTGAAACTGGATGAGACATGATGAATCTTATTAGTTACAGAATCCTCATGACTTTTTATTACATATCATCTTTTCATATTGCATGGATAGATGTTTGGTTATGTAATCCAAACAGGCTTACAAAGTTAACAGGTGGCTTTTACCTGCTTAAACATAGAACAAAAAAAAAATTTAGCTGACTTGTACATACCACACATTCTATACTTGTGTTAATACAGATTTATATGTTACCTTTAAAAGTTTGTGTGTTATCAGAAAAAGCAAAAAAAAAAATGGTAACATATCAATAAAGACAAGGCAAATAGTCCAGGTGATCCAGAATCTCCAAATTTCTTCTGTTGCAATTTCCTCAAAACTCTGCATCTAGAACTTTAAAGCTGCTAACAAAGATGGTCTAGCCTCACAGGCTATCCAGCCAAGATGTCAGATAAGTTCTATACTTTTCCATCACACAAATATCAAACAAAAAAATAGTAGAGCTAGCTCTCTCAGGACTGGACCATTATTCCATTTTTCTCAGGTCCCCTAAGGATTCCATCACTACCAGACAACAGGAAACAGTCTAGAAAACAAGAAGTGGGGTGAGTGTTTTTTTTAGTCTTTTGGTGGGTTATGGATGTTTGTCATCATTGAGAAGGTTTAGTTACAAGTTGTTATTGCCATGATCAGGAAAGTTGATCATAGAGAATTAGATTCAGGGATTTCTATTTGAAGATATGGTGAAGAAATGGTAGGATAAAAAGGTAAATTATTGAGTCTACTTTTAAACAACCTTGTCTCAAACATTTCACATTGATAACAATTTTTGTATGTTGATACCAATTTAAGGTTATTTTTGCTATAGTGTATATATTTTTCTGCTTTTGTTTAAGGTATTATACCTATGCAGTTTATTTAAAAAAATTAATATAAATTTTTAGTCCTGAAAACTTATTTAGAATAATAAAGAAAAACAGGTTAGTAATTAGTCATCTATAACAATCAAACTTACAGTAATTGCTGTGAAAATTAGCTATATAAAGATATGCTATATTTGTTTATGCTTTATTTGTTCAACAATGTAAGGATTTGTATTTAATTATGTAAAGATGTGTTGCATTTGTTTCACTTTGCCAGACTAAGGCACCTGATTGGTCTAATAAAAACTGAATGGCCAATAACAAGGCAGAAAATGGATAGGCAAAAATGGCAAACAGAGAAGAAGAAGAAGAAGAAGAAGAAGAAGAAGAAGAAGAAGAAGAAGAAGAAGAAGAAGAGGAGGAGGAGGAGGAGGAGGAGGAGGAGGAGGAGGAGGAGGAGGAGGAAGAGGAGGAGGAGGAGGAAGAGGAGGAGAAAAAGGAATAATGAAGAAAGAGCGAGAAATGCCCAGGGCCAGAAGCCAGGCAGTTGACATACAGAAAGATATGGAATAGAACCTATAAAAAGAAAGAAAAGTAAAAAGCCCCAAGAGAAAATGTAGTTGAAGAGAAACAGGTTAAGTTATAAGAGCTAGTGGGACCAGCATAAAATAAGGTGAAGTATACTGGGTGATTTTGTGTGTCAACTTGACACAAGCTATAGAATGATCATAAGAAGGAGCCTCAGCTGAGGAAATGGCTTCTTGAGATCCAGCTATAAAGCATTTTCTCATTTAGTGATCAATGGGAGGAGTCTCAACCCATGGTGAGTGGTGCCATCCCTGGGCTGTTGATCCTGGGTTCAATAAGAAATCAGACTGGGCAAACCATGAGGAAGCAAGCCAGTAAGCAACTCCCCTTCATGGCATGTGAATCTGCTCCTGTCTCAAGGATCCTGCCCTGTTTGAGTTCCTGTCCTGACTTCCTTTAGTGATGAACAGCAATGCTGAAGTGTAAGCCAAATAAATCCTTTTCTCCCCGGTTTGCTTTTTGGTCATGGAGTTTTATCACAGTAACTAAGACAATTGGTGGCAGTGTAGTAGGGTATTCCTGTAACAGACTTGACCTTGTTTGGGAGAGGATTGTAGAAAGACTTTGTAACTATGGGCTAGGAAAACCATTGAGTGTTGAGTACTTAGTGAGGTATTCTGTGTAACTTGGAGCATAAGAATGTTAAGATCAATGCAAAAGATTGAGGCCTGGCTTGTGAAATTTCAGACAAAAATTTAAAGGTTCTGTTAGAATGCTGAAATAGACAAATAGGGCACAAAAGAAGGCAACTGCCAAACATTTCAAAGACAAGGTAGGACAATCTTTCAAAGTTCTTGCTTCACAAAAGTCTGTCAGAAATTCTAGGCCTGTAGGTCAAACGTGTATGCCTCAAGTAACTATAACTTTCTAGTCTTTAACACCACTAAAGAGCCAAGAAAGATATAATATTACCTGAGTAAACAGGAAGTGTAGACCAAACAACTTCCAAAACTATAGAAATGGCAGAAACAGTTGGCTGCCTGGACAGTCTCCCATGGATCCTCTGCAATAAAAATAAATAAATAAAAGTTTATTTAATAAAACTTTATGTAGTGTGGGAGTGCTGATACTGAAAGAAAACATCATATAAACAGAGTCACTTATCTACAGAACTTGATGAAAAGTGATCAACAAAGAAACTGAGATGGGACTAAGGCAAGTTACTTAACTGAGAAGTAGGAGGAAATATAAACCACCAGAATGTCTGTTTTGTATATATTTCTTTTGGCCTCAACTTTTCATCTTTGATGTCATGAATGCTATTTTATATGTGGAATCTTTCACATAAAATTTTTATCCCTCTTAAAAAATAGAATGCCTTTTATTCAAACTGCTAAAGTGACATATCTTTAACTCCCTTATGTTCATTTTTCTTCAATTCCATGTACAGACACCAATTTTAATTTTTCAAAATTTTTATTTGTTTGAATATCTAAAATTATAATTTCTGTTAAATCAATATCACTTCTCTATAGCTCCCACTTTATGTGATTTAATTAATTTCAATTTAAAAGATTTTTAGAAAATGAATTTATATTTTATGTATATGGGTGTTTTGTTTGTGTATATATTTCTGCACCACATAAATTGAGTGCCTATGGAGGGCAGGGGAAAAAATTGGGTCCACTGGGACTAGAATAACAAATGATTGTGAACCACTATGTGATTGATTTCCTGGATCCTCAAGAACAGCCAGTATTCTTAACTACTAAAACTTTTAAATATTCTATTTATCTATCAAAGATATTTCACAATATCCATCATATAAAATATCTAGGTAGAAATTATTTATATTTATTAAGTATTCAGCTACTTTTCACTAGCTCAAGTTTAAGTCAAGGTGATTTGGAAGAAGAAAATGAGTTGGTTTTTATCACCTTATATATAAGAAATAAAATATACAGGAACTTAGGAATCAACCTGAGAAGTCCCTTATCAAATAGGTAAAGAACAAAAACATATGTTTATAGCACAGCAGTATGCAGACTTTCTAAAAAGGAATTTTTGTCAGTGGAGATAATGTCTGAGCCTGGAAGACAGTAATTGTAAGTGAAAGAAACCAGGCATAGAAAGGTAAGCATCAGGGGCTAGAGAGATGGCTCAATGGTAAAGAAGACATCTGCTTTTACAGAGGACCTGAGTTTGGTTCTCTGCACTCATGTCAGGTGACTCACAACCACCTGTAACTGCAGCACCAATGAATCCAATGCCGTCTTCTTACCTGCATGGATACCACCTCTATATATACATACACAAAGAGATAATACACATGAATTTAAAAAATAACAATCCTTGTTTAAAAATAAAGAAATATAAATAAACACTACATGGCCTCACTTATATGTGGAATTTAAAACATATAAACTCAGTGACAGAGCTCATGACTGGCATGCCAAAGGCCCTGTGCTTGATCTCCATAAATAACAGGCACCTCACAGAAGCAGAGAACAGACTAAAATTACCAGAGATAGGAGCAAATGGTAGTAATCAGGAATTCCTTCTGTATATGTGTTGCATCTCACTGACTCTGCCTACTCTCTATATACATCTTTTCCAGCCTGGCTATATTGTGTTAAGCCATTGGCCAAATCCAGCCTCTTTATTTATTCATTAACCAATAAAAGCAACACATATACAGAAGGACTTCCCACACCAGGACTTGATGCTGTGAAATATGTGTGAACTGTCACATAGCATGGCTTAATCAAGATAATTATTATTATACCTTACTTTGTGTTATAAGTGTTGTGCTTTCAGAAAACTAGAAGTTTACTGTCTGTGATTTCTCAATATAAATGCATTGCTATTAACTATAGCCACCATAGTGAATGTTGGTCTCTTGAGTTTATCCCTCTGTTCTGAACTGAAATGTTATATCCTGAACAACTTCTTCCTGATTACTACTGTATTGTGCCAAAAGGTCAAAGACGAAAGCTAAGGCCATATGTAGCTGATATTGCAATAAATTTATGGGGCCATGACCTGCTACAACAATGGAATACCCAGATAAACATTCCTACAGTCCCAGGAACTATAATTCTGGGAAGGATGTAATAAGGTACTATAAACAAAAATTACCAGCCATTCAGGCTATACAAGAACATAAAGCAACTAACAAACCTTTAGAGGTACCAACAGCCCTACCTTTAAAATGTCTAACTGAGAAGCCAATATGGGTTAAACAGTGGCCTTTAGCTAAAGATAAATTACAGGCTTTAGAACAATTGGTACAGGAGCAATTAGATGCTCAACATATTGAGGAGTCAACCAGTTCTTGGAATTCTCCTGTGTTTGTTGTAAAAAAAAAAAAATCTGACAAACAGAAAATGGTGACAGATCTAAGGGCTATCAACAAGGTAATCCAACCTATGGGCCCTCTACAGTCTGGAATTCCTCTGCCTTCTCTGTTACTTAATGGCTGACTTACAAAGGATTGACATAAGCTGGAGCTACAGAGCATTCCCTGTGGAAGGATAGTCCGCTGGTGTCTCCTAGTAAGCTAAGAATTATTATAAGTAGGCAATGTGAAGGCAAACTTTTTCTCTCCTTTTCTTGTAATGGTATAGTGAAGAAGCAATCCTTGAAGTCAATAACTATATGAGGCCATCCTCTCCTGCACCAAAGAACTTAGAACTTTTCAAGACACTGAGACACAGCTGCTGCCGGCAGCACCAATCTACTTCAAGAGGACAATGGGCATCAAAGAGGCTCCTGATAAAGTTTGTTAGCCATTTCAGAAAGACACTTGCTCTTGCATGAACTTTTTGACTGGACTTGCAGGACCCACAGAAAAATGACTGCTGAACTTAAAAGTGAGACTCAAACTTTGAATACTAGATACCTTTATGTTGAAATAAGGAAGCGGCGGGGCTGCGTCCCCAACACCCCGGCCGCTTGGCTAGCTCATGCCCGAAATAACAACACACAAACTGTATTCATTTAAGAACTGCTTGGCCCATGAACTCTATCCCTTACAGGCTAATTCTCGCACCTGGACTAGCCCATTTCTAATGATTGTTTGTAAGCACCCCAAGGTGCGCTTACTGGGAAGATTCTAGCCTATGTCCATTCTGGGTTCGGAGCTGAGAGGAGCTTCATTGCATGCATGTGCCCGGGAGATCGGAGCATGGCGTCTCTCAGGAAACAGAGCAGAGTCTGACCTCACTTCCTCTTCCGCCCAGCATCCTATTCTGTTTACTCCTCCCAACAATGTTCTAACCTATGAGGGCCAAGCAGTTTCTTTATTGCTCAGCCAATGAAATCAACAGATTGATATATGACACTCCCACATCACCTTTAAAGTATATCTGTTGGTTTAGCTTAACAATGCCCAGAATCAAATGTCTCTCTACAACCAAAAAATTCAAAGAAAACACAATAATATACATAATCCAGACTCTCGTTTATATTCCATCTTTACATGGCTTAGTCTTTCTTTACTCCTTTTAATTTATGACTGTCTGTACTCTGTCTCTTTAAAGACTATGTTTTCCTTTATTTTTTTATAACTGTCAATATTCTTCTTATTCTCTCTCCCAAGCCTACATACATTTATCCAACACTCTGACCCAGAGTTTTTTTCCATCTGAATTTGTTATTATTGTGTATTTATAATTATTTTCTGACCAGGACTGCTTCTTATAATGCTAAGTGCTTCTTAAAAACCTAAGCTATGGTATTGTGTGAGCAAATATGACCTTGCCTGCTTGCTTTACCCAGTCCTACAGAGTGAAAGTCCATTCACCACATCTGCAAGCTGTGCATATTGCTCCAGTTCCAGGTATACATGACTATGTTGCACCATTAAGCAGGTTGTAGCACTCTGCTCACAAAACCCCATGTAAATGTTCCATAGCCGGACCGCCAAAAGGAGTCAGAGCTTGCACTACCAGCATGGCCCAGAAAGTTGCAATTTTAAAACAGTGCAGCTTTTTTCTGCTACTGCTAAATCAGGAAAACCTCTTTTAAAGGAGGATGCCTCTGCTTGCTTCTAACAAACATAGCTCACCCAAGAAAATGCCACTACCAAACCATGCTTAACTCTGTTCTTTTGTGTCTAGATTTCCTTTTCAATCTCTCAGGTTTTATGTGGATTTAGTCAACCACATTGGCATGCCAATTTGTAGTAATAGCTGCTTATTTGTTTTCTGGCTACCCAGACTCCAGAAATAACCACACAGAAACTATATTAATTGAATCACTGCTTTGCCTGTTAGTTCTAGCTTCTTATTGGCTAACTCTTACATATTAATTTAACCTATCTCCACTAATCTGTGTATCACCACATGGCAGTGGCTTACCAGCAAAGTTTCAGCATGTCTGTTTTCGGCAGTGGCTCCATGGCTTCTCTTTGACCCTGCCTTCTCTCTCCCAACATTCAGTTTAGTTTTCCCCAGCTTGCTAAGTTCTGCTTTGCTATAGGCACAAAGCAGTTTCTTTATTAATCACTGGTAGTCACAGCATACAGAGAGGAATCCCACATCAAGTTGTGCCTGTAAGATGACTCAGCAAGTAAATGCCACACAATTCTACCCTCAGAACTCAACTAAAGACTGAAAGAGAAAACTTAGTCCACCAACTTGTTCTCTGCCCTCCACACATATACAAAACAGCATACACCTGCCCTACACACACACATACATTCCACACACCCACCCACTACACATATCCTCCACATACACACACCATGGCATATATCTGCCCTCCACACACATATCATGCATTTTTTCTCTCACACACAATATACACACACATACTCACACAGTAATAATAAAGTTTAAGTTTTAACGTTTTTTAAGCTTTTCACTATTTCTTTTTATTATTTATTTATTTATTAAAGATTTCTGCCTCCTCCCCCCCACTGCCTCCCATTTCCCTCCCCCTCCCCC
>NW_026068125.1:879334-887756 GCF_014885135.2 Alexandromys fortis
CTCCCCCTCCCCCAATCAAGTCCCCCTCCATCGTCAGCCCAAAGAGACATCAGGGTTCCCTGACCTGTGGGAAGTCCAAGGACCACCCACCTCCATCCAGGTCTAGTAAGGTGAACATCCAAACTGCCTAGGCTCCCACAAAGCCAGTACAATGCAGTAGGATCAAAAACCCATTGCCATTTTCTTGAGTTCTCAGTAGTCCTCATTGTCTGCTATGTTCAGCGAGTCCAGTTTTATCCCATGCTTTTTCAGACCCAGGCCAGCTGGCCTTGGTGAGTTCCCAACAGAACATCCTCATTGTCTCAGTGTGTGGGTGTACCTCTCGCGGTCCTGAGTTCCTTGCTCTTGCTCTCTCTCCTTCTGCTTCTGATTTGGACCTTGGATGGAAATAGAAAACACTATCCTGAGTGAGGTAAGCCAGACCCAAAAAGAGGAACATGGGATGTACTCACTCACATTTGGTTTCTAGCCATAAATAAAGGACGTTGAACCTATAATTTGTGATCCTAGAGAAGCTAAATAAGAAGGTGAACCCAAAGAAAAACATATAGGCATCCTCCTGAATATTAACCTTCAACAGGCGATGAAAGTCTTAACTTTTAAAATATACCAATGAAAGTAGATTTTAAAGAAGTTTGAAAAACATAAGTTGCAGATCTGGCCCTAGCGCTGGAATAAAGAGTGAAAGTTTTAAACTCTTGCCTGCATGATGCAGAAATGTAAAAGATAAGCTAAAGTTTGGACACCATGATGTCACACAGCCACCTCTTCTGAAACAGCCCCTTGACGGTTCTAATCATAAGACAGTTTACCAGTGTTCTCTCACATTCTCCTCTACACAAATGTAATAACTTTCCTTTCATTGTTTGAGGATGACCTGTGTCATCCCTGTGTCTGTCCAAGGCATATCCCACAGGCTTTATTTCTGCAAATCTCTGCTTTGGAGGGGAGAAGGGAGGCATTCCAGGCAAGCTACAGTTTATTGAGTAAATTTAGACAGAAAAGAGGAGATACATTTTCTGATTGCTATGTTATCTCTACTGTTGGAGGAATTATTCTCCCTATAGTTCTTCCATTTATATATTTGATAATAATCAGTTGATTCTTACTGTGCTGAATTACCCTGGAATAGACAGAAGATTGACTTCTTGGTATTGACAAGAGAAAATGCTCAGTGTCTTTTGACATATTATCTCTGGCAGTTGGAAAGAATTACAATTACATATATTATAGGATATATTTAGAAAGCAAAGAACATTGATGGAAAGATGAATTTTTAGTGCAGTTTTGCCTTTTGCCTGAGATTTCTATTTTCTGTCACACATCTTCTAAAATAAACTGGAGGTACACAATGCAAATTGATTTATCTACACCTTAAGAAATCCCTAAGGTTTAATTGTTTCTGTAGTATTTATGCTTGCTTAAATAATTCGATGGTAAACTAATCCAGCTTTTATAATTATCTCACACAGAAGCCCAGGTCTCTATCCCAAAGGACTTAATTGCAAATTGATTAAGGTATTAGAGTGCTATGACCAATAAGCCCTACAAAAACTTTTAAAGACATAAAGGAAAAAAACTTCCATAACCTTCAAGTCTAAGTTTACAGAAAGAAATGTGACTTTTATAGTTGATTCTTAATGTTCTATCATCAATAAAAATTGCTCTATTTACTAGCAATTTCCTAGAATATATATGTCATTGAATATGGTGGTACACACCTGTTATCTCAGCACTTGGGAGGTGGAGGCAAGAACAGCAGGAGTTCAAGTTCTTCCTCAACTACTAGGAGTCTGAGACCAGCCTAGACTACTTGATATTCTGTCAAAAATGGATAAGACTAGAGAGATATCTCAACCATTAAAAGCTAAGCCTCACAATTAAAACTTTAAAACTAGAAGATAGATAGATAGATAGATAGATAGATAGATAGATAGATAGATAGATGATAGATAGATAGATAGATGATAGATAGATAGATAGATAGATAGATAGATAGATAGATAGATAATAGATAGATGATAGATAGATAGATAGATAGATAGATAGATAGATAGATAGATAGATAGATGATAGATAGATAGATAGATAGATAGATAATAGATGATAGATAGATAGATAGATAGATAGATAGATAGATAGATAGATAGATGATAGATAGATAGATGATAGATAGATAGATAGATAGATAGATAGATAGATAGATAGATAGATAGATAGAGGCACTAAATATGTTGTCTTAATATCATTGGTGATTCCATAACAATCATTCTTTAAATTCTGACTTGATTCACGCTTCCACAGATATTTCCCTGTATTGACTGGTACAGATAGTAAGCTTCCACATAGAGTTCCTTTCGTCTTTAATATTTTTATGTGCATAATGGGGTATGTACACCTAAATATATACAAAGGCCAGAAGAAGGTATTAAATCCTCTGAAGTTGGAGTTACAGATAGTTATGTGCTGCCTTACTTGGGTGCTGGCAATCAAACTCAGGCCCTCTGGAAGAGCTCTTAACCATTGACATCTCTCTCCAGCCTGCCAAATAGGGTTTTGTATACTGCCTTTAGTCATTATGTAGTTAGCATATAATGCACTTAATTGTTCCATTTCTCTACCTAAGCTGCTTCAGTATTTCATCATATAAAAATGGGTTCAATTTGATACATGTCCCACTGCTGTGGACTATCTCATAAATTAGGTTCAGCCAAGGCAGTTGGATGAAGAAGTTGGGCTGGTTTGGGGTGTTTCCTTTCTCTGAACTAACCATCCTTTACTTCTTCCCAGAGTCAATGCTATATTCCTGAACTTCCTCTAGCCCAATGCCTGCAACTTCAACTTACTGAATTTTGCCAGGCAACAATCAACTCTTTCTTCTTCAACCAGGACCCCACCTCACCCCTGAAGTTCACTTACCTCACCTGTCTCACCCCTGGAGCTGTCTTGCCCAAATTATGACACAGAAGCTTATTATTAATTGTGAAATTTTAGCATTAGCTTAGATTTGTTCCTAACTAGTTCTTATAACTTAAATTAAGCCATATGTTTTAATCTACATTTTTTACACTGCTCAGTTACCTTTACTCTGTACTGCCCATCCTGCTTCTTCCACATCTGGCTGGTGACCCTGACTTTCTTTCTCTCTATCCACAGAAGTCCCATCTAAACTTTTCCTTCCTAGCTAATGACCATTTTGCTCTTTATTAAACCAACCATAGTGACACATCTTCACACAGTGTAAAGGAACGTCCTACAACATACCCCTAAAAAATACACCCCATCTCTTGACAGTTACAACAGGTGACAGTTACAACAGGAGTAACAATGTATAGCTTAATACATGATTCATGTATTTTGTCCAGCCATTTCTATCCCTAATGGAAGCATGGAGGAATTGGTGCAAATCGAATTTATACAGAGAGCTGGTCTTGAAAAGGTTGTTTTCTTCATCTCGACAAGACAATAACACATAAAGACAGGTTCAAGCCAATCAGTCTGTCCACCATATGAGCAGGGCTTCATTCTGTTCATGGCTCTATAAATATATCCTAGACCTGCACCTGGCAAATGGCTGGCTTACAATAAAGATTTCTCAGGTGAAGACTACTCTGCACTGTATTTCCTCCCTTCAAATACAGACCTGTAGTAATATGTTTTCGTCAGGACTGCCAGTTCACAAATAATGGCACAGAGACTTATTAATTTTGAAAATTTGACCTTAGCTTAGGCTTGCCCACTAGCTCTTATAACTTAAGTTAACCCATAGTCTTTATTAATCTATATTCTACCACTTGGTTTTTACTTCTTTCCCATTCCATATGTCTAACTTGTTCTCTGTCTCCATGGTGTCTCTCCCTTCTTCCCAAAGTCCTCTCTGTGCCTGAAAGTCCCACCTATGCTTCCTGCCTAGCTATTGGCCATATATTTTTTTAACTGTCTTAATGACAATCTTTGTTTATTACTGACCAATTTGTGAGAAACTGAATACCTGCTGTCACAGGTGTTTTAAAAACTGGCTTTATTAAAAAGGCATATTTCATTTGTGCCTACAAAGTAGTCAAAAACAAAGAAATTTAGACATTTTCATCTCTATTGGCCGTATATTAAGCCAATCAGAAGGTGTCTTGGCAAAGCCACAACCTCCCAGTATACAAAAAGATTATTCCACAGCCCAGAGCATCTCCTCTGACCTTCTTTCCTTTCCACAGTCATCCAGGCAACCTTCAAATTACTTCAGTCCCTCCCTCCACTATGAAGCACTCTCTGTCCATGCTAACATTACATAACAGCATTTTAGTTGTGCACTAACTTATAGCACCTGCTAATTTATATTTGTCTTGCCTCTTAGTTCCTCTCAATATTCCTTATTTCAATCCAGTCAGGTGTTTATGTTAGTCTGTAGGTAGAAACCATTAATGACAAAGACTAAGCAGCCAAATGGTGCGGGAGAATTGTCTGTATTCTGTCAATCATGTCATAAATAAATGCCGATTGGCCAGGAAATATAGGCAGAAAAACCAGACAGAAAGTAGAAATGATGTAATGAAAACAGGAGAATTCTGGGAAGAAGGAAGTTGATTCCTCCCACTTTTGCCCAGATCACCAAAGCAGCAGGATATGATCTGCCCCACTGAAAAAAGGTATTGAGCCACATGACTAACATAGATAAGAAAAAATGGGTTAATCAAGATGTGAGAGTTAGACAATGAAAGGCTAGAGCTAATGGGCCAATCAGCTTATAATTTATGGATACCTATGTGTGATTTTCTTTGGGGCTAAACAGTTGTGGGGACCTGGTGGGGGGGGACAGAAAACCCCAACAACAGGCAGGCCAGGCCCCCTCATGTTACAGAATGGCACCCATGTGGATAACTGCATCCACAGAAAGTCTGAGAAAGCTTGGGAAAGACTAGAGTAAAGCATTTCAGTTTTCAGCCATAGCAGG
This sequence comes from Alexandromys fortis, assembly GCF_014885135.2. NCBI lineage: Eukaryota > Metazoa > Chordata > Mammalia > Rodentia > Cricetidae > Alexandromys > Alexandromys fortis. The sequence continues at coordinate 884,283 of NW_026068125.1, forward strand.
AAAAACCTGTGATATTTTAAAATGCAGATCTTCTGGGCCTTCCTGCCAGGGAAATCTCTGACTCTTTCAAACTGGTGGTGCTGATGGATACACTGTTGTAGCTTGCTTCCTGGCAAGGACCTTAAAACGCCATAGACTTGTGGCAAAAACATCTCCATATTCCTTACCAAATTAAAGACTCATGTGGTCAGAAAAAGAGAGATATACAGTAAAGAGAGAGTCAAAGAGAAGGAAAACCTCTAAATGGTTTACAGTGTGTTAAAAATATATACAGGCTAAAGATTAAAGTTCTCAAAACAAAAAGAAGAAGAAGAAGAAGAAGAAGAAGAAGAAGAAGAAGAAGAAGAAGAAGAAGAAGAAGAAGAAGAAGAAGAAGAGAGTATCCTGGGAAGCAGAGGCAGATGTATCTCTATGAGTTCAAGGATAGCCTTGTTTACAGAGAAAATTCCAGGACAAAGATATAGAGAACCTGTCTCAAAAAGCCAAAAGTTAAAAGTAAAAATAAAGTCACATAAAGATGGAAAATACACAGAGCATCTTGATATTGTATGTTATTATGCTCTCTTTAAATTGTTTAAATGCTGAGGAAGGAACAACAGCTACTAAAAGATATTTGCTTATAAATGCTGCAGAATTAATCCAAGATAGGTATTTTGAAAATGCCTTGGCTTCAAAATTGAAGTCAAAAGGTATGTTACTTTGGAGAAGAGATTTTGCTTTTTTTTCCACAGAAAAGGAGAGGCTGTTGATTTATTCAGAGTTAAGAAAAATCTAGTTTGGGGGAGGAGGTGGAAATTTTTAATTAAAAAAATTAATAAATAAAAAGAAAAATCTAGTTTGATCAAGGAAGACCACCTGAGAAGTGTCCAGCAGGAATAGATGGCCCAGTTGTATGAGTTCTTCATCCAGAACAGGTTCAAGACTGCTGCCTGAGATGATCAAGACTCACAGGATACTTATGTCAGGACTTGATCATAACTCTAAATTTTCTTTAGGTCCCCATAAGATTATCAGTGCCCCCAACCAGCTGGAAGTAGCCTGGAATATTATGCCCACATTCCCAAAAAAATGGACTATGGATATTTAAAAAAAAAAAAAAAGAGGCGGAAGTGGTGCAGGAGAATTGTCTGTACTCTGTCAATCATGTTTTAAATAAACGCTGATTGGCCAGGCAGGAAGTACTGAGCCACATAGCTAACATAGATCAGAAAAAATGGGTTAATCAAGATGTGAGAGTTAGCCAGTGAAAGGCTAGAGCTAATGGGCCAATCAGCTTATAATTTATGGATACCTATGTGTGATTTTCTTTGGGGTTAAACAGCTGGGGATACTTGGTGGCAGGAGAGAAACACAAACAGGCCCCCATCTCATGTTACAGATAAGCTGCAGAATTTTGGCAAACCAGCACATAGAATCCTTTTAACTTTTGCTATGAATGACATTGGAAAGGAAGAGGAAAAAGTAGGAGGTGGTAGTGGGGGAAATGTAAAGCCAAGGAAGATTTCGTCTAGGTGTCTATTCCTTTTCTAGAAAAATTACAAGAGCCCATGAAGCCACCCAAACTATAGGGCAAGAGATAATTCAGTGCCATAAAGTTCAGTACAGTGGATTTCTAGTGAGGAAAGCTGCATCATCTAGAATTGGTGCATAAATAACTCTTGCCATCTGCCGGGTGGTTTTCACTGTGTCCTAGCCAGCCAGGAATCACACCTCTAAATTAATTTTAAATCCGGTGACTGTGCTACTTGAGCAAATAATGTGAATTCACTCATTTTTCAGTTTTAATTTCATTACAAAGCAGAGACTGTACTCATGTAACAGGGAGAAAAAAACTAATGGCAGGAACATTTGATGTGAAAACATTACCAGTGTGGTTGGGGACCAGTTCTTCATAAACTAAAGAACCTGTAAGAAACCTTCAAGTCAGGCTCATGCCTGTAGTTCTAGCACTTGGAATGCAGAGGCAGAAGAAATGGGGCAAATTTGAGGCCAGCCTAGTGGATTACAGGTCAGCCAGAGATACATAAAATGCTGTTTCAAAAAAAAAAAGAAAGACACTCATAACTTAAGTGCCTTTGTTTTCTTTGATCTTTCTTGTTGCTTTCTTGGTTTGCTCATTTTTATGATATGGCCATGATCCTCCTGCTTCACCTTCCCAAAGGCTACAATTTAATGGGCCTGAGCCCAAGGCCAAGTCTGTCTATTGAGATGCCCCTCCCCAACCCTGACTTAAAGAGCACAGAGATGTTACAGAGATGTTTCCTGACCTGTTTCTTATGCCCTCCCTCACATATTGTAACTGATTCCTAATAGATTCTATACATGACCTTCTGACATGAATTCTACCTATGCTCCCATACTGCTAGCATCTTCTGCATTTCTAGGTAATCAAGCAGAAACTCGGGCTTTTTCTAGTGTTCTCATTCATCTCCTAAGGTGTAATGTAAAAGGCAAATTATCAGTATTAACTAGTTAAAAGAAAGTTCATTCAAATCTAAGCTTAAAGATGCATAAGTATTTTGAGAATTAAAATATATCAGTTAAGGGCCAACGAGATGGTTTAGCAAGCGAAGGCACTTGCCATCAAACCTGATAATTTAAATGTGATTCCAGAGAATCATGGTGAACAGAGAACTGACTGACAAATTTCCCTCTGACCTCCATGTGTGTGTTGTGGCATATGTGAACCTACATCCTGTCACACAAACACTAAATTAAATTATCAATAGCTTGTGATTTCAACTAGGTTCTTTCTCTCTCTTCTCTCTCTCTCTCTCAACTATGTGGATCCTATAGAGTAGTATGTAGCTTTTTTTTAGTAGTATGTAGCTTTAAAATCATTTTGTAGCACCTATCTGTATGCTACCATGTTCCCTACCATGTCATTAAGGGGCTAAACCTCAAAAACTATATGAAAGTCACCTGTATTAGTCAGGGTCCACTAGAGAACACATATATGTATGTAATAAAAATATATATGGTTTATTAAAATGACTTACAGGCTGTGTTCCAGCTAATCCAATGGTTTGAATGGAAAGTCCAAGAATCCAGTAGTTTCTCAGGACACAAGGCTAGATATCTCAAATGGTCTTCAGTATAGAAGACCATGGCCCAGATTAAATCTAAATTAAAGGTGTTTCTTCAAATTAAGCAAAAATCTTTCATTTCATTTTTGTCTTTAATTTTGGGGTTTTAGATAATTCCAGATGTAGTCAAGTTGACAACCAAGAATAGTAATCACAATCATAATGGAAACAAGCTGTTAATAGATATAGCCTTATTAGTATCCCAAATTAAGAAGATAAAAAATGGGTATATTCCTTGATCTTATTTTCTGTTCTACTTCAGTTTAACTGGCTTTCATTGAGCACAAATAAATTAGTTTTCAGTATGTTTAAACTCATCAGCATTTATTTTTTTCTTGATAATGTTTTTTTTATTGAAAAAAAATTCCTGCTTCCTCCCAGCCTCCCC
>NW_026068125.1:896765-898499 GCF_014885135.2 Alexandromys fortis
TCCAGGGTCTTCTCCCCTCCATCCAGGTCTAGAAAGGTGAACATCCAAACTGGCGAGGCTCCCACAAAGCCAGAACATGAAGTAGGAACAAAACCCCATGCCATTGTCCTTGGCTTCTCATCAGCCCTCATTTTCAGCCATGTTCAGAGAGTCCGGGTTTATCCCATACTTTTTCAGTCACAGTCCAGCTGGCCTTGGTTAGCTCCCAATAGATCAGCCCCACTGTCTCGGTGGATGGGTGCACCCCTCGTGGTCCTGACTTCCATGCTCATGTTCTCCCTCCTTCTGCTCCTCATTGGGACTTTGGGAGCTTATTCCAATGCTCCAGTGTGGGTCTCTGTCTCTAGCTCCATCCATCACTAGATGAAGGTTCTATGGTGATATGCAAGATATTCATCAGTATGGCTATAGGATAGGGCCATTTCAGGTTCCCTGTCCTTAGCTGCCCAAGGAACTAACTGGGGACATTGCCCTGGGCACCTGGGAGCTACTCTAGGTTTATGTCTTTTACTAAACCTAAGGTGGTTCCCTTAATTAAGTTATGTGATTCCCTGCTCCTCTATCCAACCTTGTTTTATCCCCAATCATTCATCCCGTTTCCCCATGTTCCCCCCATCCTCCCATTCTCACTTTTCTCTCCCCATCTCCCCTTACTCCCATCCCATGCCACCCACAAGATCCCAATTTTTTGCCCAGCAATCTTGTCTGTTTTCCATAGCAGGGATAATAACTATTTTTTCTTTGGGTTCACCTTCTTATTTAGCTTCTTTAGGATCACAAATTATAGACTCAGTGACATATATTTATGGCTAGAAACCAATTATGAGTGAGTACATCCCATGATCCTCTTTTTGGGTCTGGCTTACCTCACTCAAAATAGTGTTTTCTATTTCCATCTATTTACATGCAAAATTCGAGAAGTCATTGGTTTTTATGGCAGAGTAGTACTCTAATGTGTATATATTCCACACTTTCTTCATCCATTCTTCCATTGAAGGCCATCTAGATTGTTTCCAGGTTCTGACTATTACAAATAATACTGCTATGAACATACTTGAACAAATGCTTTTGTCATATGATAGGGCATCTCTTCGGTATATTCCCAAAAGTGGTATTGCTGGGTCCAGGGGTATGTTGATTCCAAAATTCCTGAGAAACCGCCACAATGATGTCCAAAGTGGTTGCACAAGTTAGCATCCCCACCAGCAATGGATGAGGGTACCCCTTTCTTAACAACCTCTTCAGCAAAGGCTATAATTGGTGTTTTTGATTTTAGCCATTCTGACAGGTGTAAGATGGTATCTCAAAGTTGTTTTGATTTGCATTTCCCTGATTGCTAAGGAGGTTGAGCATGACCTTAAGTATCTTTTGGCCATTTGAACTTCTTCTGTTAAGAACTTTCTGTTCAGTTCAGTGCCCCATTTTTTAATTGGGTTAATTAGCATTTTAACATCTAGTTTCTTGAATTCTTTATATATTTTAGAGATCAGACCTTTGTCAGTTGTGGGGTTGGTGAAGATCTTCTCCCAGTCAGTGGGTTGCCTTTTTGTCTTAGTGGCAGTGTCCTTTGCTTTACAAAAGCTTCTCAGTTTCAGTAGGTCCCATTTATTCAATGTTGCCCTTAATGTCTGTGCTGCTGGGGTTATACTTAAGAAGTGATCTCCTGTGCCCATCTGTTGTAGGGTACTTCCCACTTTCTCTTCTATCATGTTCAGTGTGTTCAGATTGATATTG
>NW_026068125.1:903184-905500 GCF_014885135.2 Alexandromys fortis
CATTTGAACTTCTTCTGTTAAGAACTTTCTGTTCAGTTCAGTGCCCCATTTTTTAATTGGGTTAATTAGCATTTTAACATCTAGTTTCTTGAATTCTTTATATATTTTAGAGATCAGACCTTTGTCAGTTGTGGGGTTGGTGAAGATCTTCTCCCAGTCAGTGGGTTGCCTTTTTGTCTTAGTGGCAGTGTCCTTTGCTTTACAAAAGCTTCTCAGTTTCAGTAGGTCCCATTTATTCAATGTTGCCCTTAATGTCTGTGCTGCTGGGGTTATACTTAAGAAGTGATCTCCTGTGCCCATCTGTTGTAGGGTACTTCCCACTTTCTCTTCTATCATGTTCAGTGTGTTCAGATTGATATTGAGGTCTTTGATCCATTTGGACTTGAGTTTTGTGCATGGTGATAGATATGGGTCTATTTTCATTCTTCCACAGGTTGACATCCAGTTGTGCCAGCACCATTTGTTGAATATGCTTTCTTTCTTCCATTGTATACTTTTAGCTCCTTTATTGAAAATGAGGTGTTCATAGGTTTATGGGCTAAAAACCGGGTCCTCTATTCAATTCCATTGATCGACTTCTCTGTTTTTATGCCAGTACCAGGCTGTTTTCATTACTGTAGCTCTGTAATAGAGATTGAAGTCAGGGATTGTAATGCCTCCAGAAGTTCCTTTATTGTATAAGATTGTTTTGGCTATCTTGGGCTTTTTTTTTCCATATAAAGTTGATTATTGTCCTCTCAAGATCTGTGAAGAATTTTGATGGGACCTTGATGGGGATTGCATTGAATCTATAAATAGCCTTTGATACAATTGCCATTTTTACTATCTTGATCCTCCCAATCCAAGAGCAAGGGAGATCCTTCCATTTTCTGGTATCCTCTTCAATTTGTTTTTTCAATGCCTTAAAGTTCTTGTCAAATAGATCTTTCACTTCCTTGGTTAGAGTAACCCCAAGATATTTTATGCTGTTTGTGGCTATCGTGAAAGGTGATGATTCTCTGATTTCCCTCTCTACTTCCATATCATTTGTGTATAAGAGGGCGACTGAATGTTTGGAGTTGATCTTGTATCCTGCCACATTACCAAAGGTGTTTATCAGCTGTAGGAGTTCTTTGGTGGAGTTTTTGGGGTCACTTATGGACACTATCATATCATCTGCAAATAACGAAAGTTTAACTTCTTCCTTTCCAATTCGAATCCCCTTGATCCCTTTATGTTGTCTTATTGCTATTGCTAAAACTTCAAACACAATATTGAAGAGATATGGAGAGAGTGGGCAGCCTTGTCGTGTTTTTGATTTTAGTGGGATGGCTTTGAGTTTCTCTCCGTTTAATTTGATGTTAGCTGTGTGCTTGCTCTGAATAGCTTTTATTATATTTAGGTATGACCCTTGTATCCCTAATCTCGCCAAGACTTTTATCATAAAGGGATGTTGAATTTTGTCAAGTGCTTTTCCAGCATCTAATGAAACGATCATATGGTTTTTCTTTCAGTTTATTTATATGATGGATTACATTGATAGATTTTCATATGTTGAACCAGCCCTGCATCTCTGGGATAAAGCCTACTTGATCATAATGAATAATTTTTCTAATGTGTTCTTGGATTCAGTTTGCCAGTATTTTGTTGAGGATTTTTGCATCGATGTTCATGATTCTCTTTCTGGGTTGAGGCTTTGTGCGGTTTTGGTATCAGAGTAACTGTAGCTTCATAAAAAGAATTTGGCAATGACTCTTCTGTTTCGATATTGTGAAATACATTAAGGAGTATAGGTATTAGGTCTTCTTGGTAGTTCTGGTAGAATTCCTCATTGAAACCATCAGGTCCTGGGCTTTTTTGTTAGGGAGGTTTTTGATAACCGCTTCTAATTATTCGCGACTAACAGGTCTATTTAGATTGTTCACTTGTTCCTGGTTTAACTTTGGTATATGGTATTTATCTTAAAAAAAGTGTCCATTTCTTTTAGATTTTCTAGTTTTGTGGCATACAGGCTTTTGTAGTAAGATCTAATGATTCTTTGAATTTCCTCTGTGTCTGTGGTTATGTCCCCCTTTTCATTTCTGATCTTATTAATTTGCAAATTCTCTCTCTGCCATTTGATTAGTTTGGATAGGGGTTTATCAATCTTGTTTATTTTCTCCAGGAACCATCTTTTTGTTTCATTGATTCTTTGGATTGTTTTCTGTGTTTCTATTTTTGTTGATTTCATCCCTCAATTTGATTATTTCTAGTCTTCTACTCCTCCTAGGTGAGTCTGCTTCTTTTCTTTCTAGAGCTTTCAGGTGGGCTGTTAAGTCTCCAATGTGTGCTTTCTCT
>NW_026068125.1:907071-942714 GCF_014885135.2 Alexandromys fortis
CTCTTGTATTCTGTTGGTTATGCTTGTTTCTGTAGTCTCTGTTTGTTTACTTAAATTTTCCATGTCCAGCCGACCCTCTGTTTGTGTTTTCTTCTTTGCCTCCATTTCAGTTTTCAAGTCTTGAACTGTTTCCATTATCTGTTTGATTGTTTTTCCTTGGTTTTCTAGGGTATCATTCACTGATTTATTCAATTCTTCAAACTTTCTCTTATATTTCTCATCCATTTCTATAAGAGCGTTCTTTACATGCTGTTTAAGGGCATCAATCACTTTCATAAAGTCAATTTTTTCTACTTCTTCTTGATTAAGGTGTTCATGTCCTCCTGTTGTGAGGTCGCTGGTTTCTGGTCTAACAATATAAATTCACAATCTAAAGCATGGTATGTGCTGAGCATTATGCAGAAGGCTTAATTAGGTAAGGAGGCAGACACAAGGGAGCCAAGAAACACAGAAGTTGCATCTGGGAGAAGAGTGCTTATAGAATCTTAACCTGTAATTCCAGCCACTACTCTCCTGGAACAGCTGCCAGTGATCTTACAACACCCTAAAGAAGGTAGAAGGTTTGTCCTTAACTGGGAGGGGGGCTTGAGTGTGTGGGTTCCCTTACATCATAATCCACAATGGACTGGGATTTTATACTGATGCAGCTGTTTTGGAGACAATAGCACTCCTCAGCAACTCCTCACCCATGAGCCTATAAGTAAATTTGATATACTCGATTCACCAAGTTGGACTGGGGTGGATTTCTTACTTTTAGTCTTCTTCTGGTATCCTGTTTGGGGTGAAAATCCATTAGTTCAAGACTTCTCAAGGAGAGTTAACATAATAGTTCCCTTTGGTATTATGTAGTGGTTTTGTTTATCTTTTCTGAATAATATCAGCATGAAGTCTATCATGTAAGTAAAGTGCCTCTTGTTTGATTTTGGTTTCCATTTGCTTGGCACATTGCCTACTTTCCTTTCATTCAAAATTTGTGTGTGCCTTTGCCAGAAAAGTATATTTCTTGGAAGATGATGTAATGTTGGGTATCATTTTTAATATAGTCATTGCTGTGACTTTTATTAGACAATTAAAATTTACAATTAGGGCTCTTCTTGAGAGGAATTTGCTGATCCTAACATTTTGTGTGACATTTTTCTGAACAATTTTTCTTCTTTTTTTCTTTTCTTCTATCATATTTATATTAGGGGTTTGATGACTTACTTAGCTGGATATAATTGGTTCTTTCCTCATGTATCTACTCCTCTCATGAATTTTATTCTTTCTTACATTCATAACTGAGACTCTTTCCTATGTAAGACTCTTTTCTGTATTTTCTGCAAAGTGGGCTTGAGTGGTCATGAAATGCCACGGACCGTCCCTCTGGGAGACTGCTATCCACGGGAGAACAGGGGTGAAGGCTATAGGATAGTCAGGATACGACGCAAGGGAATGACAGACAGACACACTGTGTAGTGAGAATCTGCTGCGATTTTACTAAAATCATGCTTTCATTATATAGTATTCAAACAAAGAACAAGTCAGAAAGTCATGTATCATTAGTTGGCACAGTATGAAAACTTCTTTTAGTAATGTTTAATTTTAGCAATGTTTAAAAGTGTATTATCAGGAACAGGTGTTAGACACAAAGCATCCTTAGAAGGGGAATTCTTGTCCTTGGGACTGTAAATCTTAGAAGGGGAATTCCTGTCCTTGGGACTGTAAGCCTCAGGCAAGTGGTTACATCTTATGAGCAGAAAGTTTCTGTCTTATTGCTATCATGGCCCTTCCTCCTCTTAACCCTTTATTTCATCTAGTGACCAAATATACCTAATCAGTTCTCTGCACCTGTTGAACTATATTTTTTAGTACCTTCTTATGCAGCAGACATCATGGGGGTTGGGGTCTAGCAAGCCTATCCATAAAGTTGAAAGTATAATATAACAGTCTTTGTCCATCAACATTAACCCATCTATTTGCTCATCATAGGCTCCTGTATAAGGAAGTGAATCAAGGAGTGCGCTGGGGAATTTTCTCTAACTCTCCTTTTCTCTCTAAATCTGATTCACTATGACGATTCCCTCATAACATATCAACTTTAGCCGTTTCTGTCTCATAATTAATAAAGTTTCCCAGGCTCATGTGGCGTGGGGCATACTTTATTTCCTCAAGGACTGCTTTAATGAACGGTGGGGCCGAGCCAAGGACGTACTTTGATTTCTTGGTAAGCGGTCAGCTAAAAACAGAAAAGATTAGAAATACAGAGAAAGATCATGCAGGGTACCAGGAGGGCTCGCTCACAAGGCAATCTCAAGATATGAGATCTGCCTAAGGCATCAGGTCCTATCTTGACCACTGATTGCCAGGGGACCGCCTGGGGCTTCGCTCCAGGAAGCTCTAACCCCAATCCTTCAGCAGGCAAAGGCCAGCGCAGAGGCATTTTGTCACTACAGGGCAGTCGCTGCTGTGGACGTGGCAATGAAATTCTTTAGTTTGTTATGGTCTTGAAATGCAACTACTTTGGAAATCATTGTGGCAGTTTCTCAGGAAATTCAGGACCAACCTACCTCAGGATCCAGCAATACCACCCTTGGGAATATACCCAAGAGATGCCCTATCATACTACAAAAGCATTATTCAACTATGTTCATAGCAGCATTATTTGTAATAGCCAGAACCTGGAAACAACCTAGATGTCCCTCAAATGGGAGAATGGATAAAGAAAGTGTGGAATATATATGCATTTAGAGTACTACTCAGCGGTTAAAAAAAAATGACATCTTGAATTTTGCATGCAAATAGATGGAAATAGAAAACACTATCCTGAGTGGGGTAACCCAGACCCAAAAAGATGAATATGGTATGTACTCACTCAAAAGTGGATTCTAGGCATAAATAAAGGACATTGAGCTTATAATTTGTGATCCTAGAGAAGCTAAATAAGGTGAACCCAAAGAAAAGCATATAGTTATCCTACTGGATTTTGGAAGTAATTCTTTCAATTCTAAAAGATAAATTTTCTGAATCTCTTGTTTAGCCTTTATTTACTTTATGGGACTAAAACAGAGTATTCTGTGCTCTCCATATTTTGGAGTTGCTGCTTAAGGGCCTGATGCTATTCTGATGGTTTTTCCTCTGTTATCTGGTACTTTTATCTTATAACTTTTAACAATATTTATTTGCTTTGTAGTTTTGAGTTTTTTATTATAATGTGTCACAGAAAAGCTCTTCTGTGGAAATGTTCTAAATGCCTCTTATTCTGGTGTACCACTATTTTCCCCGACCTATTTGAGGTTTTCTGTTATCATTTCTACCCTCTCTTTAGATTGAAGTACCTTGTTCTCTCCATGGGTACTTAGATTTGTTCATTTAACCATGTTCCAGAATTTGTAAATGGAGAATTTGCTTTCAATTTTTGGCCACTCAGAGCCAAATAATCACACAGAAACTATTTTAATTACAACACTGTTTGGTCAATAGCTCTGGCTTATTTCTAGCTAGCTAGAAATCAACCCATTTCTATTGTTTTATTTTGCCACAAGAATCATGGTTTGTTACCTCACATCTTGCTTCTTTGGCAGCTTCCTGACTCCACCTTCTTTTTCCCTATATTCAGTTTAGTTTTCTTGCCTATCTATATTCTGCTCTGTCATAGACCAAAGCAACTTCTTTATTAACCAATAGTAGTAAAACATACTCATGGCATACAGATGGTAATCCCACATCATTTCCCCTTTTCTGTCTAAATAAAAAGGAAGGTTTGAACTTTAATATAGTAAAATTTCATCTAACCAAACAGGTATCAAGCAAGAATTACAGTTGCAATATTTAGTTTATTTATATCTGGCAAAACTAAAGAAAATATTTTATCATCTATTTTATCTTTGTGAGTGTTATGTCTAATTTCATTATAAATAAGAAAGCTATCACTACCTAGTCCTCAGCTCCATTAAACTCCTCAGAAGGATATAATATTGTCTAAGTAAACAGGAAGTACATTGTAAGCAACTTCCAAAGATCGAAAAATGACAGAGACATCTTGCTGCCTGGATAGTCACCCAAAGTTCTTTTGTAATATTTAGCATCCATATTCAGCCTATAGGTCCATAATATCTGACATATTTTTCAGTGGAGCAGGAAATTTGAAGATCTGTTTTATCTTATACTGGCAATCTTTGTCAGTTGTGTCTTGCAGAATGTCTGGTAGTTTCTTCTGTGAAGCAGGAACCCTGAAGGAACATCCCATCTTTTGAAAAGTTTAGCAGTCACTTTTCTGTGGATCCTCCATGTCTAGTTCATGCAGCATACCATCAAGTTCTACAGGCAAGAGCAGTTTCTTGCCCAAATGGCTAGCCTTGTCACAATGAAGGCAAATTCCATAATGAGTTTTTTCAATGCCCATCAACCTCTCTAAAGTAATTGGTGCTGCCAGAAGCAGACATGTCTCACTGTTGAGGAAAGTCTAAGTTCTTAAAACCTTTTAAATGCCATATTCTTTGGGTCTTTGAAGTGTTGAAGATTATTTATCTAACTAAAATATATCTCTGTATATCTAGAAAACCTAACTAAAATTACTGAAAGTTTGATTATTATGGATGAGTATCTAATAATCTGTATTTTTTAGTCATACACTGCAATTTTAAATGAGTTTCATGAACACAATACCTTAAACAAAAGTAGAAATATATATAGTGTAACACAATGGAACTCAAATTTGTATCAATAGATCAAATCCCATACTAATGTAAAGTATTTATCTCTATATCAATATCCCCCCTTATTTTTAGAAATTGACTGTGACCATTGACCATCTATAGCCAACCATTTTAAAATGAAAATAAACTTTTATAAACAATCATTTTGGAAATTTGAGCATAGTTATCTCCAAACTGATTCCTGCCTGCTGTTTGTTGGGTGAAGTATTTTTAGCATTTGCAGAGACCTTTCAGAAGCTCTTGTTACATCAAATTAGCCTGGAAGAAGATCACAGGTTCTCATCCTCTGTGAAAACAAAAGTCAAATCTCTTTTCCAAAGTAACATATCCCTAGACTCAAATTTTGAAGTCAAGGTACCTTTATGTTGATTTATATTAGCAACCCCCACAACAATCAAATGTCTCTGTGCAGTTAGCTCATTAACAATCAAAAAATTCAAAGTGAACACAATAGTATATATAATTCAGACTCTCTCAGTATTTTCTATCTTTCCATGGCTATTTTTATATTACTTTTACTGTGTTTTTAAATGTGTTTTATTTTTTTAAACTATTTATTTTAATAAGAGTATTCTTTTTCTTTTTTTTCTTAAGGCTACATACATTTTTAAACACATTTTAACCCATTCAGAGGTTTAATTTTATCTGAATCTGTCTTTGTTGCACATCTGTAATCCTTTTTGATCGCTGTTATAAACTCTTAATCCGGCATGGCTAGAACCAGAGCAGTCACTTTGACTGTTGATTCCAACCTGCTCGACTGTCTAACATGGCAGAGGTCTGTTTACTGCCCACTCTGGAAGCCATGTTTACCACCCAAACTCTGGGAAGCAGTTGGCCCATGCCACCACCAAGGAACTTGCAACATGCTGCCCACAAATCCCATCCAAGAGCTCTGTAGCAGGATCTCTCAAAAAATTCCTCTGCACTGCCAGCACAAACTGGGAAGTTGTTTCTTAAAGGAGCTGTGCATCTGTTCACCACCAGCAAACAGAGCCTATCTGAAAAAAATGAGATTATCAAGAAACTCCAATTGATTCCTGCTTTTGTCGGTCTAGAAACATTTTTTTAAGCTTTCTTAGGCTTTATGTGGATATACATTGTCCCACATTCAGTGCCATTATGTAAACTGAGACTGTACTTTTGTTTCTTGGCCACCCAGACCTGAATAATCAAACAGAAACTATATTAATTACAACACTGTTTGACCAACAGCTCAGGCATATTCCTAGCCAACTCTTACATCTTGAATTAACCCATTTCTATTATTTTATATTGTACCAAGAGGTTCATGGTTTGTTGCTTCTTGGGCAACTTCCTGACTCTGCCATCTTTGTCCCTGGATTCAACTTAGTTTTCCCACCTAGCTATAATTTTCCCTGTCATAAGACAAGCAGCTGCTTTGATTAACCAATGCTAATAAAACATTCATAGCATAGAGAGGGGGAAATCTTACACCAAGAGTTCTTAAATGCTGTGTGGCCTTTCTTTTTTTTTCTTTACTGTTGTCCATATGTGTAGTTCTCAGGCTACTCTTCCATTCCTCATACTTTGTTGTCTGATTATGTGGTCTAATAGTGATACCTTCCCCTGTGTTTTTTGTTTATTGAGTTTTTAATTTCTAATATTTCTTTCAAAACCTCTTTATTTGCTGAATTTTTCATCCATGTTTCTTTCTCTTCCATATTATCAACTTTCTTATCTATAACTCAAATTGCTTTTGTTACTCTGTTCATCCATGTTTTTCCTAATTAATATCAATAATTATTTTTTGAAGCTGAATTCTGAACTTTTTGCCCATCGTTTCTACCATTTCAGTGTCTTTGGGTGCTTTGTGCTCACAATCCAGTCTAAGAGAACATAAAACAGAATGCTTTTAAATGAGGATTCTGCTTTCCCCTTCTATTGTGGAGTGACCACTGTGGCTGAGCCATATGATACATACACCTTTTCTCTGCATCACACTTTTGTTTCTCTGAACTTTACAGCTGTTCTGTTGCTTTCATTGTGACTTCTGGTATTCTTCAAATCCTGTTTTCTTTGGAATATTTATGTTTATCCTCACTCTTTTCATTCACTGCATTATACAAAGGCAATTTTTAGTCAGTCAGCCATCTCACAACTAAAACTTTATTTGCTACATTATTAAAATTTCCTAATAAAGTCAAGGTCTGGCTGTGGGCAGAACTCTTCATCTTATTTAACCCACTGCTTTAGTAAACTTCTTCATAAACATAAATAATAATATGCTCACACACTAGTATATATCTTTAATCCAAGCACCAGGGATTAAGTAGATTTCTGTGAGTATGAGGCCAGCTAAAATAACATAGCAAGACCTCCATCCTCAAGTGCCAAGTAATGCTGACAAGAGAAGAAAGAAAGAAGTTTTTTTGTAAAGCCAACCAAAGATTTCAATGGCTTATTTACTACCCTAGATCATTTAAACTGATTAAAATACTTAAAAACATATTCAAGTGCATAGATATAGATGAACAGAGTAATCACAATGGTTATTGCCACTAATAATGATGCTATGGGTAACCATACTCTATATTCTGTATAAGTCAGATTTTTTTTCAGATCCTGCATCAGCTGAGATTAGCTGAACAACGTAAGAGTCAGGAGTTGTCATTAGCCCTTCCTTATGGGACCAGCTTGCCAAGCTAAACAGGCTCTCGCGTTATGAAGTGCAAAGCCTATAATGTTTCTTAAGGTCTAAACTTAAAACTAACACACTCTTGTGGTCAAAACATGTCACAAGGTCAGGACAGATTCAAGGAAGTGGAAATAATAATAGGCAAGGCTACAGGGATGAATGAATAATTGACAGCAATAGTATAATCTATCATGCAATTGCCATAGACAGTAGGAGATAGATAGATAGATGATAGATAGATAGATAGATAGATAGATAGATAGATAGATAGATCAATGATAGATAATAGATAGATAGATAGATAGATAGATAGATAGATAGATAGATAGATGATAGATAGATGATAGATAGATATAGATAGATAGATCAATGATAGATACTGATAGAAATTCAAATTTCAAAGCACACTTGCATTCATTCACTATATGCATGTCTCCTGATAAAGGTCCTAGAAATTAGGTACCACCACCATTGCTTCTTACAAAGGAAGATGCAGAGTCAAGGTATCTGAGTTGCTCAGCACAAACATTTGGATTTGTCATAGGCAGAACTTGCATCTGTTTCCAAAGTTCCAAATTCTGCCTGGATGTATCTGGACTATTAAATGTATCTGGTGTGGTAGAAATAACTATCTGTCCATTAATTCCCAGGTCTGTTGTATATAATAAAGAAGTGTAGCCACTCAGCAAGAGAGAGTTCATAACCAATTTTACAAATGGAATGTGAGCCAAATGTTGTGACACATCCTGGCTAAGACCTCCTAGAAGAAAATTAGATCTTCTAGGATTCTCTATGAAATAATGGGTATATTTATGTCTAACCAGATGCAAACACTCAAAACAAGCAAGTACAACTAAGGAAATGGATCTGAGCTTAGTCCATGTAGAAGAGAAGGCAATCTTATCGTATTTCATAAGCGTGCATATTGTAGATCTGAGCTCAGTTCATGCAGATGGGTACAGAGTTCTATAATATTTTCTGTGGGTACATGTTGTGGATCTGAACTCAGTTCATGTAGAAGAGAACAAGGTTCTACTGTATTTTCTGTGCATACTAGACTTTTTCTGTTGGGCCATTAACCAGCTTCCAAATCATGACCTGGAGATGTACTTTTAGTTTTGAATGCTCAGCCTTAGTTCTTATTTTAATCTATTTCTCTTTACCTACATTTTGCCTTGAGGACTCTCACCTTCCTTCCCTTCTGTATATCTTAATTTCACTGCTTCTCCTGTCTGGCTGACTGGTGGCTGCCTGGCTTCTGGAACCTGATTTATCCCGCTCTTTCTTAGTCATTCTCTTCTCTCTTCTTCTTCCTATCAGATTTCACCCATTTATTCTCTTTGCACAGCAGCCCCACCTATCCCTCTGGATATTAGCCATTCAGCTTTTTTTAGGCTAACCACGTGCCTTTAGCAGGCAAGATGAAACAGCAACACATCTTTTCATAATTAAACAAATGAAGTATAAACAAATGTAACACACCCTTACATCATTAAATGTAGCAGACAAAAATGTAACACAACTTTACATAGTTAAAGTAATATTCCACAGCATACACAAATGTAACACATCTTTACGGTGTTAATATTCCACAACACCTGTGTGCCTGTTTGGGGACGATATGGAAGGATTAATTTAGTTTTACTGTTCACGTACTCTAATACCATTAACAAAGTAACAACAATTAATTTAAATGTGTTATTAACCAAACAGAGTACTTGAGGCTGAGATTACAAACAAATGAGAAAGAAGTGGAATGTGTAAATGCCCTTAAGTTGATAGAAGTATTTGTTACAGAATACAAATTACAGAGGCCAGTACTTTGGGGTAGAGAATTAGGCATATCTTCTTAATGTGCACTTTAGATTCCTGCAGTTCCTCCTAACTAGAACATACTTCAAGCTCTCTTTAGCTGAAGAAGGAATTCACCTCTTTTGTTGGTAAGTAAATTATCATTTTGAGGCAGCCTAACATTCAGTACACAAACAAAAATCACCTTCTTACAAAGTACACAGTTCCTTGGAACATGTTTATCTTCTTATTGATGTTCATTGTAACAACTCAGTACTTCTAATGAGTTGTGAAACCCAGTTGCCCTGCATACTCAAAACACATAGCAAAACCAAGCAGCTCCCAACATAACACCGCCACTTGCAGAGCAACCAGTGCCCAGTTTTTTAGATGGGTTGATGGGCAAAGTCTAGATATTAAGCTTTTATCCTGGTAAATCAGAGGTGACATAAAACTTGGTTTATAGGTTTTAAATTGACAATTAGCATTTAATTGAACAGCCTGCTCCTTTCTACATACTATCTCATTCAGGAATCACTTGAGATAAAAAGAATATATGACATCAAAACTCTAGAAAATTGCAATTTTGTTTTTGTTTTCTTAAGTTTGTGTCTACCACATAACTAGCTCTCACTACTGGCATACAAGGTCACTGTGATGGATAGTAATGGCAGTGAGTTTATTCTTGGAAAGGCACTGTTGATTTCATCAAGGAGGAAGTCACCACACAGAACAATTCAGATTTTGATACCTACTGGTTTCTCCATAAGGGCCACTTTATGGTCAGCAGTAAGACAGAACCAATTCATACTGTGGCTCCTTCACATATCAGCTAGCTGAGTGTGAGGATGCCAGTACTTTGAACCTCAGTGTTTCCTTTGCCTGAAAACTAAATAGTGTGCTTCAGATACAATGTGAAACATGTAGTGACTGCACACTGTTAGGATCCAGGATGCACAGCCAGTAGCTATTTTCAGAGGTCAACATCCTTCCTTCCCCCAATGTTACCACCTACACATACAGCTAAGTAATGTGTGCCAATCCACATCTCACTTTGTCTTTAAAGCCTCAATACTCATCCTGTAAATAGCCTTATAACATATTAGAGAATCAAGGGCTTTTTTAGGAAGAAGATATAAAGAAGCTTCTCCAACAGGTCACTATATTACAGAGACCAGATGGGCAGACTCCACATTGTTTTTTGGTTTACAAGCCAAAACTACGGTGAACACAGAACAGATGACTAATGCTAGGCCCTCTATCCTCTTTTTGTTACTGTGGATGTACATGGTTTGTATGACTGCCCAAAGCTTCAGAAGTTGATGTGAAACACAGCTGAGACCTGAAGGACTGAAGCTTTTCTAGGCCATTCAGGTACAAAACTATCTCAGAGCTCCAGAAATGAAGTCAGGACCATCAGGAATTCAAGGTAATTTTTTCCTTGGCACAGGATGACTTCTACACACACTGGGTTATAAGAGACCTTGTCTCAAAGACAAGAACAAGAACTCCATATTTTTGGGTGAGATCAAGATGTTTATACATTGAATTCAGATATTTATCAAGGATTTATCAAGATATAGAATGGGGTTGTAGGAACAAACATGCCTAAATGTGCTTTTGGGTGACCTTGCTTGTCAATTTCCTTGGAATTCTCTTTTCTTCCTCCCTCTTTCTCTCCTACCTCCTTTCCCATAACTCTCCCCTTTCTCTCCTTATCTTCCCCCTCTCTCCCTCTTTCTCTGTTTTCTTACTTTGGACTATTATTTATGGCTCTGAACAAGATTTCTAAAATAGGTGATTGTATGAGATGCTATCAAGACAATGATATTTTGTAAAATATTGGGAAGTATCTAAATAACAGTGAAGTTTTTGGGGAGAGGGTTGTTCTGGATTTTTGGTATTGGATTTGTCTCTACTATACAGATAATACCTGCTTTTCTAGATCCTTCAGCTGATGTCTGTTATCAAATTCTCTCAGTCAGGGATCCTAAAATGAAAATAGTTTCTGAGGGGCTGATGCATAAAAACTCAAAGGCCTGTGTGGTAAAGGTGATTAGTTGCCAATCAAGTATTCATGCTCCCTTTCGATATTGTCTGCCGCACCAGCACAGCCCTGAAGTCCAAGAATAGGGGAAGGGTGTCTGGATTGAATGAATGCACAGAGCACAAGGTTGAAACGGAACAGCTTCTTTATTGTTCTGCTATGGCTGGCTTTTATACCACGGTGCCAAATGAGGAGGGGGCTGTGAAGGGATTGTAACCTGACCCCAGCAGGGATCAAAGAACAGTCACCTTGCACTCAAAATTCCTTCCCCCACTCCAGAAGCAGAGGGTATTCAAACATGTTTTTCTTTGCAGATAAGCACCTTAAGTGGGGGCAGGAATATCATAGCTATGGGCTGCTGTTCCCACAATTGTCCACTTGTTAATGGAAGCAGTGACTTAACCAAGAAACAAACTTTTTAACCTAGGTTGGTGCCATGAAGATAGAGGCCTCTACCACTTCTACAGCCACATCAAGGGAGGGAGCAGAAGAAAGGAAGCTGTGAACCTAATTGACAGCCATACCTGAATTTCACAGGTTATCCTCTGATGGACTTTCACCTATTTTTCCATATGCGCAGCAGCCAATCAGTCCACCTAAGCCTATTTAAAACAAACAAACACGCAAACAAAAACCCAAGCATTACATTTTCTCTCCAAACCTCCCAGGTTCTTCATGGTTGATGAGAACTTTCCCTTTAACTCAACAAATTATCATTTGGATCACTCTTCAGGGTCTGTATTCATCATTTCTCTTGGCCACAAAACAAG
Organism: Alexandromys fortis; assembly: GCF_014885135.2. Taxonomy (NCBI): domain Eukaryota; kingdom Metazoa; phylum Chordata; class Mammalia; order Rodentia; family Cricetidae; genus Alexandromys; species Alexandromys fortis. The sequence continues at coordinate 919,033 of NW_026068125.1, forward strand.
AACTTGGTAGAAATGAAAGTATGCAGCAATGAGATATGTTCCTAAGGAGACATAATCAAAAAAAAAAAAAAAAAAAGGCAAGTCTCATCTTGACTGAGACAGTAAAAAGTGACATACATTACTCTCCATGCTCACTCCTTTTGTAAGAGATCTCAGTATAAAATGTTAGAAACCATGCTGAATATGGCAAAGCCATAAACTACAGTAAAGAACTGAGGACATTAAGACATTTGGGGAGGCAAGAGGACTGCCTCATCAGAAATATACAAAAGCACTGAACCTCTTAGTGAGAGATGCACTCTATCAGCTGCAGAAGCCAGTGTTACCTTAGCAAGTGTCATGCATAAATGTGACACTGAAAAAAATATCCACTGGCATATGGCCATTGTTGCTCGGGAACCAAAAATAAACAAAACTTTCTGTTTCAACCGTGTTTGGTGACTGTGAATTGGACCAATAACTGTTGGAAATACTGGCAAAATTAAACTCAAAATTATGTATTCTGTGACCTAAGCATTTATTCTCACACTAGAACTGAGTTCAGATACAAACCAAATATCTGCTAAAATGAAACACCCACAATCAATGCAGTATCACTCGGTCTTAAGAATAATGAAATTTTAGCCAGGTGTGGTGGCACACATCTTCAATTGCAGCACTTGGGAAGCAGAAGTAGGTGGATCTTTGAATTTAAGGTCAGCTTAGCCTACAGAATAAGTTCCAGAACAGCCAGGGCTACACAGAGAAACCCTTTCTTGAAGAAAAAAGAAAGAAAGAAAGAAAGAAAGAAAGAAAGAAAGAAAGAAAGCTCTGACATGCTATAATATGGCCAACCTGGAGTATATTATACTAAATAAAATAAGACAATTATATTTAAAAATAAAAATATTATATTGCTTCAATTAACTATGTACTTGCAATGGTCAGATTCATGAGATATAAAGTAAATATTGACCTGGAAATAGCATGGGTTGGGGAATTATTTAATGAGGAAAGAGTTTTGGTTTTGCATGATGAAATAAATATAAAATTAGTTGCACAAAAATGTGAGCATATTTTTAAAATTTTTTTGAGTATGTATAAGTAATTACATATATATGTGTGTACCATGTGCATGCCTAATGCCTGCAGAGGACAAAGAGGGCATCAGACTTCTTAGAGTTTGTTGAAATAGGAGCGACGGGGCTGCGTCCCCGGCACCCGGCCGCCCGCATGGCTAGCTTATGCCCAGAAATAATTACACGGAAACTGTATTCTTTCAAACACTGCCTGGCCCGGCTAGTTCCAGTTTCTTATTGGCTAGCTCTTACATATTGTTCTAACCCATTTCTAATATTCTGTGTAGCCCATGAGCTGGCTTACCAGAGAGGATCTTAACCTGCGTCTGTCTGGAGTGGGAGCATCATGGCGACTCTTCCTCTAACCTTCTTTCTCCCAGAATTCTCTTCTGTATACTCCGCCTACCTAATTTTCTATCCAATAAAATGGGCCAAGGCAGTTTCTTTATTAGTAAGAAATCATTCCCACATCATTTCCCCTTTTTCCGTTTAAACAAAAAAGAAAGGCTTTAACTTTAGCATAGTAAAATTACATATAACAAAACAGTTATCAAGTAAGAATTACAGTTACAATATTTATATCTATTTTATCTCTTACCATAACTAAGGAAAACTATAACTATTCATTCTTCAACTCCATCAAAGACTCCAGAAGGATATAATATTACCTAAGTACACAAGAAATAAGAAAACTCTAGAAATGACAGAGACATCTCGCTGCCTGGACAGTCACCCAAAGTTCTTTGGTACCGTTGGGGCATCCATCTTCGGCCTACAGGCCCATGGTATCCAGATACATTTCCATGAAGCAGGAAATTTCAAAGACAGTTCAGTCATTTTCTGCTGTGTCCTGCAGAATGTCTCGCAGACTCTTTCATGAATCAGGAACCCCGAAAGACCATCTCACCTTTAGGCAAGTTCAGCAGTCCTCTCTCTGAGGGTTCTCTGTGTCCAGTTTATGCAACAGTCCAGGCAAGAGCAGTTTCTTGCCCAAATGACTATCCAACTCCATAAGGATCCTCTTCGATGCCCATCTTCCTCTTGAAGTAGCTGGTGCTGCCAGGAGCAGACGTGTCTCCTTGTCATGAAAAGTCCTAAGTTATTAAAATATTTTAAATGCCATATTCTGCAGTCTTTGAAAGATATGAAGAATGCCTATCTAACTGAAATATATCTCTATATATCTAGAAAATCTAATTAACATGACTACAAGCTTAACTATTAGCGATGATTATCCATTAACAACCTATATTTCCTAATTATACATTACATTTTTAAATGAACTACACAATCACAATACCTTAATCAAGATCAAAAATACATATACATATAACAAAATTGACCTTAAAATCCATACCAATGCAAATTATTCATATCTATATCATATCCCCCTTTAAATGTAAAAGAACATTTATAAACAATATTTGGGAACATGGGCGTAGTTTTTTCTCTCCAAACTGCTTCCTGCTGAATAGGGGCGCTGTTAATCAGATCATTTAGGGTATAACCTGTGTGCCAGGTTCATCTCAGTTGGCAATTGAGCGAAGCAATTTTTTGAGGGTGTTCACAGCAACCTTTCAGGAGGGCGTGGTCTATCATACCAAATCGGAATAGATGCAATCCACAGGGTCACATCCTCTGTGAAAACAAAAGAAGGACTTTTCCAAAGCATCATAACCTTAGATCCAAATTCTGAAGTCAAGATACCTTTAGAACATATGTGCAGGTTCAGCTTAGCAGCCCATATAATGAAATGTCTCTCTGTACTTAGCTCCTTCACAGTCAAAAATTTTAAAGAAAACACAATGTACATAATCCAGACTCTCTGTGAATTTTCCATTTTTACGTGGCTTATTTTTCTTTATTTCTCTTAATCTATAACTATCTGTACTTCTGTACTCTGTTTCTTTTTAAGACATTAACTTTATTCTTTATATTCTTTTTCTTCTCTCTCCCAAGCCTACGTACATTCATCCAACAGTGTCTGAATCTGTTTTACTGTGAATCTGTAATTTTTTTACTATCCAGGAGCATTTTTTTTAAATGTTAAGCACTTCTTAAAAACTTAAGTTGCACCATGTACAGGTAATACGGTACTGCTTGTGTCCTGCCCAGATAAACCTTAACTGCACTGTTATTATGGCAATTACAGTAGTTCCTGCCTGAGGTCAGCACAGTTCAGCATGGAGCAGCCGCTCCAGCCTCAGATCCATTTGGTGCCCCTGAACCACTCACAGTTCCAGGCACACAGTAGTCCACGTTGGAGCCACAATCAGCAGTTTAATTCTGAGACTGAGTGTGCAGCACAGAAACTCTTTTCATCCAAATTACAGCCAAATCTGACACGCAGAGCACTGCGCAGTCTGAAAACAGTCTGTATGGCCTCAGGAATCCGCCATGCTCTTCCGCCTGCCTAAGCCTGATTCTGCCATCTGCCTAGGTGCAGGCGGGGAGTGCTGAGCCATGGGCATGGTCTCAGAGCACTCTCCTCCGATCCCAAGTGGGAACAGAAACATCCAGTCCCATAAAAGCCTTGAAATGCTTTAAAGCCAGAGTTCACGCTGGCAGCACAGCCCCAGGAAGCAGCGCTTTAAAATGACGCAGCTTTTTTTTTTTTCTGCTGCTGTTGCTGAATCAGGAATCTCTCTACAGCACGCCACCAACAAAGAGCAAAAATCTGTGTTAAACTCTCTCTCCCTTATTTTTAAGCCTTCTCAGGTTTTTAAGTGGATTTAGCCCATCACGTCGGGTGCCACTCTGTTTTATTGTGAATCTGTAACATTTTTTTTAAAGAGTTGCAGATATTCTTAACTGTTGAGCAATCTCTCCATCTACAAATTGAGGTAAGTTTAATTTTAATGGATATTGAGCAATAAGCAACTCATGAATTGACCATTAGTCAAAACCAGGAACTATAGGAAGAGCAGCTACTTATGGTCTGAATATAGAAGTAAAGCAGAAAAACAGCTGACTGGGGCATTGTAAATAATTATGTCCCCCATAAGCTCTTGGATTGAACAATTGGTTCCCAATTGATGACAGAGAGTTAGCAACCCCCACTGGGCCACACCTGGCCTAGCTCTGGAGTTAGCAGTTCAGTTCTAATCCATCTTTTGTGTTAACAATACCTTTTATTGTCCTATGTGAATCTTGTCTGAGAGTTAGTTTTTCATGGACACAAAGTCTATGTAAAAGTTGGTTGCAGGCAAACTGAAAAACTGCAGCACCTCTTGAATCAGGTACTTGCACTTGGCATTGTACTTTTGGAAGCTTCATTCAGGATGTTTTGAGCATATGGAGATCTACTGAGTAAAGTGTAAATATAGAAAAGAATAAAAATGCCATGGGCAAAAGGAAAGTGCTTCAGTCCACTGACTGAGTTGATGACCCCCTCCTGTGAGTTAAACCTTTCCTTCAACCTAATCTTACTGCACCCCGTTTACCTTTGCAGGTTTCCCCCTCAAAACCCCGAGAAGAGGCAGATCAGATAAGTCAGGTATTTTCCCCCTCCTTTCTACCCTCTTAGACCTGAAGCCCCCCAGGTTCAGGCTCTGCCACAGGCAGACCCACCTGCACTCCCAGAGCCACCCCAATGACCAGCAGGTCCTCCTTATGGAGATGGGGACCAACCCTTCCACTATTGGCCCTTTGCCACCAGTGATCTCTACAACTGGCACACCCAGAACACTCCCTTTTCTCAAAAAAAAAAAAGCTGCTGCCTCCTTCCACACTGGTGGATGGGTTCCAGCGGCCTGCCCTGTTGGCTGCGGGTGCCTCAACTTTTAACCAAACCTGACCAAGGTTTGATTCTGAGGATCAAGGGCACTGGCTATAGGTGTTAAGCTGCTTTGGTCATTCAGATCGAATGGGTTATAAATATCTGTCATCATTTAGAGGGCTGGATACAAATTACTATTGGTTAGGGTATGGAAAAAAACTACTGTTAGTCTCAGATGTTCCACACTGGTACAGGACGTAATGCCATATAAATTTAAAGTTATTTTTGTTACAGTATATGAATGTTTCTGTTCTTGTTTAAAGTATTGTAACCATACTATATATTATAGTCTACTGAAGAAAACCATAAGAAAGATGTTGGGAACAGTTTTTATGTTGTTTGAGAAGTGAGAAAGACTTTGGTATGTTGTCTAGAAGGTGAGGGAAAAAGCGGGAGACTGACAGAATGAAGAGAGAAAATGGATTGAAGGTATATAAAAAGTTATAGAAGGTCAGAAGGGGATGTGAACTGTTTTCTGTGGATTATCATACATGTAAATACTGAATATGCTTCCTTTATTTAAAAGTTTATCTAAGTTTTCTTGCAAGCCTGGAGCTGAGACAGAAATGGTTTGGATATTGTTGCTGTCTCTGCCACCCATCACTGCTGTGGCCACATTTATGGGCCTGACTTCAGAATTTATCTGTGAGCTCTGGTTACTGGATTTGGGTTAGCAAAAGTTCAGATGACTTTTTGGTATAGATAATGTTAAAACTGTTTTATACTGTTTTTTATTGAAAAGCTGCCTCTAGAGCTGGATTATGGCTCTTCCTTTGTTAGACTCAAGTTTATTTAAAAGTTTCCTCTGTCACTCTGTCAGTCTGAGCCCCCGACACAATGACAAGGAGAAGAAAACAAAGCAGAATACTCAAAAATTGGGACTTGGTTTATGTGAACATTCTGTAGCTATAGATTTATAAGCTTATTTTGTTAGAAAAGGTCAAAAACCTGTTAAAATTAAAATAAAACTAGTTAAAAGTTAATAAGTAACACTGAGAATTGAGAGCTTAAAATCTATGCATGGGTCATTTTAAAGAAAACATAAGGCATAACTCCATTTTGGATTTTGGATCTCCATTTAGCTAGAAAAAAAAATGGATGCCACATGATTTCGCGCCATCTTGATTAAAGGTGACCACATGGAGTGGGCCTAACGGACCTCCAAGATAGTTTGAATTGGGATAGATTTTTGCAAGATGACTCATATCCCATTCTAAAAACAAAATTTAATATATATATATGTGTGTGTATATATATATATGTGTGTGTGTACATGTAAGATATTAAAGCTGCACCTCAATGTTTTTGTACTCAAAAATGTACCTTGCTCCGCCAGCTAGACTTTGTTAATTTAAGAGTCACCCAAGTGATAAAGACATAAAAGGATTATATTGCATTAATTTTATTTTATGACTTTGTGTACTCTTTTTTTTTTCTCTCTCAAGCCTATGTACTTTATCTAACACTATGACCCATCTAGAGGTTTTGTGTCTGAATCTGTCCTATTGCATTGTCTTTTTTTTTTTTTTTTTGAATTTTTGAGACAGGGTTTCTCCATAGTTTTTGGTTCTTGTCCTGGAACTAGCTCTTGTAGACCAGGCTGACCTCGAACTCACAGAGATCTGCCTGCCTCTGCCTCCCGAGTGCTGGGATTAAAGGCGTGCGCCACCAAAGCCCGGCCTATTGCATTGTCTTTAATTCTCTTTTGTCTTGATTAAGGTATTGTGATTGTGTAGTTCATTTTAAAATGTAATGTATAATTAGGAAATATAGGTTGTTAATGGGTAATCATTGATAATATTCAAGCTTGTAGTCATGTTAGTTAGACTTTCTAGATATATAGAGATTTAGTTCAGTTAGATAAGCATTCTTCATATCTTTTAAAGACTACAGAATATGGCATTTAAAATGTTTTAATAACTTAAGGTTTTTTTATGAAAATGAGACATGTCTGCTCCTGGCAGCACCAGCTACTTCAAGAGGAAGATGGGCATCAAAGAGGCTTATTATGGAGTTAGCCATTTGGGCAAGAAACTGCTCTTGCCTGGACTGTTGCATAAACTGAACATGAAAACCCCACAGAGAGAGGACTGCTAAACTTGCCTAAAGGTGAAATGATCCTTCAGGGTTTTTGCTTCATGAAAGAGTCTGTGAGACATTCTGCAGGATACAAAAGAAAGTGTTTTTTAAATTGCGTGCTTCATGGAAAAGTCTGCTGGATACTATGGGCCTGAAGGCCAAAGATAGATGCCCCAGTGGTGCAGAAAACCTTTAGGTGACTGTCTAGGCAGTGAGATATCTCTGTCATTTCTAGAGTTTTGGAAGTTGTTTACTTCTTGTTTACTTAGGTAATATTATATCCTTCTAGAGTTTTTGATGGAGTTAAAGAATAGATAGATAGTTATACTTCTAGTTTTCCATTGTTATGATAAAAAATGCAATAGATATAAATATATTGTAACTGTAATTCTTGCTTGATAACTGTTTTGTTATATGTAATTTTACTATGTTAAAGTTAAAGCCTTCTTTTTTGTTTAAAGAGAAAAAGGGGGAAATGGTGTAGGAGGTCCTTCTATATTTGTGTTGTTTTCATTGGTTGAATAAAAATATTGCCTTGGCTTTTAATAGGACAGAAACTTAAATAGGCAGGGAAGACAGAACAGAATTCTGGGAAAAAGGGCAGTGTGGCAGATGCCATGATTCTCCTGCCTGAGACGGATGCTGGTTAGACTCATGCCAGTAAGCCACAGTCAAGTGACGATACACATTAATGGAAATGGGTTAAATCAAGCTGTGAGAGTTAACCAATAAGAGGCTAGAGATAATGGGCCAAGCAGTGTTTTAATTAATACAATTTCTGTGTGATTATTTCGGGTATAAGCTAGTTGGGCAGGACAAAACAAAGGGACCCCACTCCCTACTACAGTGACAGAAAGGAACATATAGCTCCATGCTCCCTGCCCAGGATAGGTTGAAATGCTGGCATGGAGGACAAAATGACTATTTATAATACTCATTGATATACAAGAAAAATAGGTCCAGAGTTGTCAAGCAATGAATTTATTAAGTAAAATCATCCTATCATAAAAATACCTATGTTGGTTCTTTATGCAGAACCACAGAACCAAAGAGGACATTCAGGACTATCATTACAATTTGGTTGTACTCAAAAGATCAGAGCTCCAGGGCCTGGTAGGCTGGGCACTACTCTGGTAAAAAATTTGTTAGTTAATGGTTCTTGGGTCCCCATACTATCTCTTTATGTTGCAAGGAACCTCTTGTTCATCCCAGCCACCCAGAACTAAAATAATCACATAGAAACTGTATTAGTTAACTCACTGCTTGGCCCATTAGCTCTACCTAACTCTTACATTAATTTAACCCATTTCTATTATTCTGTGTATTGTCACATGGCAGTGACATGTCTTACCAGCAAAGCATGTCTATCTCTGGTGGCAGATCCATAGCTTCCCCCCTGACTCGGCCTTCTTCCTCATAGCATTCTGTTTAATTTTCCCTGCCTACCTCAGTTCTGCCCTATCAACAGGCCCAAAGTATTTTCTTTATTAACCAATGAAAGCAACACAAAGACAGAAGGACCTCCTACACCATCCTTAAACACATTGGAAAGCAGAACTCATGATTGGGTCCTGTCATTGGTACTTGTTAAGGGGGAAAGGTAGGAGCCAGCCATGACAAGCTCAGTAGAGGCCTGAGTCTTAGGAGTTTACCCTGAGGCAATACCTGGTTCTGATAAAGACCACAAACTAAGACTGCCCAGGCACCACCCAAAATAAATTCCTAGGTTCCAACTGTTAGAGATAGGATCACCTGCCGCACACATCCTGCTGATGTAACTTTTCTGGTGTTTGCCTTTAAATGATGCCTCTAGAAGGGCTAGGTAGCTCTTCCTCCTCCTCCTTCTCCTCCTCCTCCTTCTTCTCTTCCTCCTCCTCCTCCTCCTCCTGCTGCTGCTGCTGCTGCTACTGCTGCTGCTGTGCTGATGAGGTCCCTGCCGGCTTGTGCACACAATAAACCTTACTTTTGCGTTTCGGTGAGTTGGTCTCCCTCATAGTCTTTTGGGGTCTTCACAGACTGTGCATAACAAAAACAAGTCTTCTATTAAAAACAATTGGAGTCAAGGCATAAAAAAAGTAAGTCAATGCTCTTTAAATTTCCAAATGTTGAGCGAAAATTATCTCAGGGCCTGTACCTCAAGTCCTGTAAGACAGAGAAAGCCTGGCTCAAGTTTGAAGGATAATCTCAAAGTTACCAAGTGAGGATGAGATGGCAGATTCTAGGTAGAAGCCCCAAGAGCCAGAGGGAGGGCTTGGCTGTTTCTCATTGGCTGGAGGTACCCCCACATCACATGATGTCACTTAACCTATATAAGCTAACACTCACAGTAATAAACTGAGCTCCTACTTTGACTTGACTTCCTATCACTTCTGATTGTCCTACATCACGTGACTACAGAATGGGCAGACAGCACACTCACCTTGCCCTAGGGAATAAGGCTAAGGAGGCCTGACATCCAAAAATGTTAATAATTCATTATATACAGGATGTTCTCTTTTTATCTAATTAATGTTTAAATAAATGTTAATTTTCATAGTTAACAAACTAAAAGAACAAAATTCAGTATTTTAGACTATATTATTGGGTATGATCTTGTCTATTTATCATTACTTAAAAATTTGGTTATGTTCTTTAAGTTGCTTTCTAAAAATTCATGGTTAAATACTATAAAAATATAACACCTGAAACAGATTGAGTTATTTGGTTATTAAATAATATAGCTGCTAAGGTAAAAGCTTATAAAAATAATCTTTTACTGATAAAGACATTGCAAAATTATTATCAATTAAATGTAAATTGTATGGGCCATACTGTTAACAATTAGAAAATTGCACTAGCATGTTACTTCGAATCTATGAAAAGGGATTCTCTTTTTAAGATTTTCTAAAAATACTCCATGAATAGTGACTAAAATTACCTTTAAAATCCTATAGAGATTGTTTTAATGCTTTTTTTAGATGGCTTATTTGAAAAAGATTATGCAAATAAAAGCTGATAATAGAATTGTTCAAATGCTGTTGCCACCATACTTTAAAAGTAAAACAGTTCCAATTATAGAACAAAAGCTTTTACAAATCCTGGAAAAAAAGGTATTTTGGCAAACTATTAATAACGATGAAAGGTCAAAGCTAAAATTGAAAGTAAGTAGCATTGAGATTCCAGGCCTACTAAAGTTGATGTACTGTAATTTTTCAAAATCCTAAAATCCCAATTGGCCTTTGCAAGAGGTCTCTGAAATTATGGGGCGCACGCATGAACGAATCAAAAAACTCACAACAAAGCCCACTTTAGGAGTTCATTAAGAAAGAGAAAGATATGTGTGCAGGCCTGAGGAAGTTGGTGCAGGGGAAGAGCATGGAGCAGGCTTGTCCAGCTTTTAAAGGCTTCCTAAAACATGTGCACAGGAACTTACACATGGACACAAGGGCTTATGTAGCTGTGTCATGTTTAGGTGACATGACCACGATAGGCATAGGTCACATAGGGCTTGAGGACCCTGGGTGGCTATGTAAATTGCCAGAGCACTTATCGGCGCACACATGGCCCTGGAACCTGGAAGCGCCAGCCAGAGTGCTGGGTGATAGAAAATATAACATTCCAACCTTTTGTTTATTATAAAAATTTGGTGGTGTTAGGGATTGCCAATGGGTTGGAATGGGGTGTTGGGTCTCTCGAGGCTACTTCCTGCTGGCTTGTGGGTGTTGGAGAGTTGGGGATCTTAACCAAATTCTGGGGTAACTGGCTACTTTCATGATTCCTGGACTCTGTTAAACTCTCTGGCTGGCAGCTTGGACCTGACAAGGCAAACGATTATGTTTAGAAAAATTTTAGTTCCTGGTGTTTCAGGAAGAGAGTCCCCAGATGGAAATGGAGGGGGATTTGCCACACCAACTCCAGTGTCATCTGTGTAACATGACATACGTCATTATGCCGGATGGGAGCTCGTGTCCCATAGGACTAGGCTTCCTAGAGGTCACTGGCAGACAGCCCGGTATTAGCCACTGCTGAGGCATAGACGGTTTTCTCGATTAGCTAGCTATGCGAAATATGGGCTTTGCACAATCTCTTTTATAATAATGATATTCTATATATCTACAAGACAAGGATTATCTCTTCAGGAACAGCTCCGAGATAGGGAAGCAAAGTATGGGAATGTATAAAACTACATACACGGGGTGTATGATGAGCAAGGGAATAGATGGGTTAATGTTGATGGACAAAGACTGTTATATTATACTTTGAACTTTATGGATAGGCTTGCTAGATCCCAACCCCTCATAGTGTCTGCTGCATAAGAAGGTACTAAAAAGTATATTTCAACAGGTGCAGAGAACTGATATTTGGTCACTAGATGAGATAAAGGGTTAAGAAGAGGAAGGGCCATGATAGCGATAATGAGACAGAAACTTTCTATTCATAAAATGAAACCACTTGTCTGAGGTTTACATTCTCAAGGACAAGATTTCCTCTTCTAAGGATGTTTTATGTCTAACACCTGATAATATACTTTTCTTAAATATTGCTGATGTGACTAAAAGAAGCTTTCATACTGTGCCAACTAATGATACATGACCTTCTGATTTGTTCTTTGTTTGAATACTATATAATGAAAACATGAATTCAGTAAAATCGCAGCAGATTCCAGCCACTCTCTTGTGTGTTGTGTCTGTCTGTCATTCGCCAAACTTGTGCCTTCCTATTACCAGGACCCTGCTTCCCCCACAATCTGAGTGGCTCCCCTGAGCCCGTCCATGGCAGGGATTTTGCAGGGTTCCTGAGATGGAGGAGGGAGTTTTCCAGAGGTCCCGAGACAAAGAGTGATCTTGGGTGACCAGGGAAGTATTAAATGATACTTATCCTGGGTGAGATTGGTCTGTTGAGGTGGGTTCAATTTGGGTTCATAGAGTTTATGGGGATGTTTAAATGTATAAAAAGACATATTAATTTAGACATATTAAAAGCATATGGTTATGACGTATAGTGTTGGAATAGAAGATTATGAATAGTTGTATAGTGGGAGAGGAGGGAAGGGAAGAAAGGAAAATTATTAGACCTTTTAATGTTTTACCTGAAGCTGTTTTACATGAAGCAAATCTTAAGGCACTTTTTTTAGCACCATGGTATTACCTTAATGTCCAGGAGACCCTGCTGCAGTCAGTATTGAACCTGATATATTAAAATCACCTGGACAGGTTGTTTCGGAAGGGCTGCAACATGGACGATGAGGAGGAGACTTACCGGCTGTGGAAGATCCGCAAGACCATCATGCAGCTGTGTCATGACCGTGGCTACTTGGTGACTCAGGATGAGCTGGACCAGACACTTGAGGAGTTCAAGGCACAGTTTGGGGACAAACCCAGCGAAGGAAGACCAAGGCGCACAGACCTCACCGTGCTGGTGGCCCACAATGATGACCCCACAGACCAGATGTTTGTGTTCTTCCCAGAGGAGCCCAAGGTGGGCATCAAGACCATCAAGGTGTACTGCCAGCGCATGCAGGAGGAGAACATCACACGCGGGCTGATCGTGGTACAGCAGGGCATGACGCCCTCCGCCAAGCAGTCTCTGGTGGACATGGCACCGAAGTACGTTCTGGAGCAGTTCCTACAGCAAGAGCTGCTCATCAACATCACGGAATACGAGCTGGTCCCTGAGCATGTGGTCATGACAAAGGAGGAGGTGACAGAGCTGCTGGCTCGATACAAGCTTCGCGAAAGCCAGCTGCCCAGGATCCAGGCTGGGGACCCAGTGGCGCGCTATTTTGGGATCAAGCAGGGGCAGGTTGTGAAGATCATCCGGCCCAGTGAGACAGCCGGCCGCTACATCACCTACCGCCTGGTACAGTAGCACACAGCAGGTGAGCCCCGCCTGCCCCGGCCAGCACACTGCTCTGCCAGGGTCCCAGCTCAGACCCCTGTCCCATTCTGAAAAGCAGGACTGTTGGGTAAGACACTACAGCCCCCAGCCTGCTCTTCCCAGTGCACCCACTTGCGAAAGGAGCAACTGACTCTTGCAGGTTGTCCTCTGACCTCCCGTGAGGGCAGGCTGTAACCCCATCACCAGGAGGTGGGCCAGCACCCTGGAGACTGCAGGAGGATTGCTGCAACTTCAAGTGAGTTTATGACTTCAAGAACTGGTCCGTCGCCGCTCTGGTAGCTTCTGGTATGAGATACTCGTCTGAAAACAGGAAAGGAACCCGCGTAGGAGCCAGCTGATCTGCCCTTCCTCGTCACCAGCACCCTGCCTGCTGCTCTGTGGGGCCAAGGGTACCGGCCACAACCTCTTTGCCTTTTGACTAGAGGGTTCCCACCTGGCCAGTGCCTTGGGAATGTGGCCCTGGGCAGCCAGCATCACAGTCCTCCCTGTGCAATCTTGGTGCACTGGCTGCACCCCACACCTTCGTCACTGATCGCTGTCCTGTATAGAGTTCTCCATTCTGTAGACTCTGTTCTGAGAACTAAAGACATTTTGAGGAGAAAAAAAAATCACCTGGACATCTGACAATCTTTGAACCTCTGGTTCTGTGTTTAATGATAGTCCCTCTAACAACAACTGAATGGTTAACTGGAAATTCAAGTATGCCATTGGAGATACAGAGAAATTGGTAAAGAAGATAGGAGAAAGAGGGGAAAAAGGAAGAATCAGAAGGAGAGCATATGGAGTTTCTGGCACAAAAAAGTTGTGTACAACCCAGGGGCAACCAATCAGAGGGTGCCCCACAGCCTTATGCAAGCTTACCTTTCCCACCCTGCAGCTGAAAAGACCCTAACCACTAAGTCACCAACCAATCATATAGAAACTTATAAACTTTTTGTTTAAACGCACCAATCAGTCCCCAGACTAACCTCTCCTCCCTGGAATTCATCTGATCTTGTTTAAAAGAAGCCAACAGGCTTCTCTTGTCATCGCCATGTGGCACCCCAACATGTTGAAATTTTAATATAGCATTCTTGTTGATTTCAAAAAAAGAAAAAGTTGTGTACAGTGTTGAGACCTTATTCTTCTGGAACTGGAAAAAAAATAACTAATCTTTGTGTCCTCTGGAACTTAAGGGAGCAAGGCCCTGTTTGAGTTACCATCTATGAGGAGGGGGGTGTCCTGAGCTGGAAGAAGAAAAAGTTTGAGATGAGATGGGTGAATCCAATGAGGGAGACCCTTGAGCTTGGCAGCTGTGGGAGTTACAATCATTGCTTTAAAGGGGCCCTGCCACTTAGGGGAGAGGGGTGAGGGGCATTGGTCTGGGAGGGAAGAAAAGGACCTGGTCCCCGATTTTAATTGGAGATGGGCAGGGGTTGTTGGCACATAGGTGAGATAGTGAGTAGTCAGTAAAATCCCATAAGAGGGAGCAGAGGTTGTGTAGCAATGGGGTGAGCAGGTGAGTAGGGAGGGCTGAGGTTTTAGGTGAGAAGCCAAGAGTTAAACCTGGCAACACATACGTGAGTTCAAAGGCCGAGATGGGAAAGGGTCTTTGGGGAAAAACCGGGAGCCTGAAAAGAGCCAAAGGCAAAAGTTTTACCCAGTCAAGGTGAAGTTCCTATGACATCTTAACAAGAGTATTTTTTAAGGAACAGTTAGTTCATTCTACCTTCCCTGAGGACTGAGGATGGTATGGGATATAAAAATGCCAGGGGATGTTAAGAGTCTTAGATAAAGTTTGAGAGATCTAGGAGGTAAACTCTGGGTCATTATCTGACTGAAGAGATGTTGGGATTCCAAACTGGGGGATAATTTCCCAAAGAAAGACATCAGAAACTGTCTGGGCCCTCTTGTTAGTGGTGGGGAATGCTTCAATCCACCCAGACATGGTATCTACCGAAACCAGGAAATATATAACTCATCTGACTGTGGGCATATGAGGAAAATCAAGCTGCAAGTCAGTTCCTGGAAGGGAGCCCCTGTTCTGGTGAGTGGAAAAAGGTAAGCTACAATACTTGGTCCGGGATCTGACTTTTGACAAATTTTACAACAGGCAGTGATAGTTTTTAATAATTCTCAGTCCTTGTGGATAGGTTGGAGGTGAACCTTGACAAAGTGAGACGAACCTGGCTATTAGGATGAAAGAGCTGATATAGGTAGGGCAGAACTTGCTAGTGTCAGGCGGTGTTGGCGAGACTGTGGGCTGTACTATATGAACCCCCTGAGGTGACTGAGGTAGGTATGGGCCCTGGAGTGCTGCTGTCATGGCTACTTGGTCAGCTCAGCTATTTTCCTTGGAAATAATGGAGCTGGTGGTCTGATGAGATTCCTATAGCTTTGGGGGGACTAGGAGCCCTTCAACAGGTCCATAATGTAACCTGAGTTAGTTATGGATCCTCCCTTTTTCATAAAAAGCTCATGCTCTTTCCAAATATCCATGTGGGAGAGGGGCATGTGAAAAGCATGTATGGGGTCTGTGTAAACATTTAAAGATTGTCCCTGTGCCAACTGGAAGGCACGGGTGAGGGCTATTAATTTATAATGCTGGTTAGTGGTATGGGCGGGGAGTGTCTATGCCTCTCCCACCCCAGTATCTGACACAATGACATAGCCCCCTCGCATAAAAAGGAGCTGCCATATGTGTATCAGATAAAAGTGGCCTGGGGCAATTTTCCTTCTTTTATGTGTGAGGGGTGGTTTCTATGCAGGAATGAGATAGGGAATAATTAGTATTAGGCTGAGGTAGGAGATTTGAGATATTAAGGGGTGGGCAAGAGTGGAAAGTGAGAGTAGCATCTTCCACTAGTGCCACCTGAAGAGAAAGAACTTGGGAAAGAGGTAAGGTTTGTAAGCCTTTATAAATTAAGATATGGGACAGATTGTGGTTGGGAGAAGACAGTGGTAGGTGACCAAAGATTAGTTCATTTGACTCATGAATAAGGAGCTCAGCAGTCATTAAAGCACATATGCAGGGTGCCCAGCCCTGAGTGGTGAGGTCCAGCTTCTTTGACAGGTATGCTACAGGTCCAAAGGAAGGTTGTACCAGGCAGGTTGGCATAACTAAAAATTAATGAGTGAGATAAAGACCCCTAAAAATACAATTAAGTGGTGGGGTCTTATGAGGTAGATAAGGCTGTCCCCCTACCCAACAATAGGGAAACTAGAAGGAGAGGTAGGTACCCAAAACTCCCTTAGAACACTGTGGCTCCAGTGTTCACGAATAAGAAGATGGATTGTATTGATACTGTGATATTTACTCATGGCTTCCTATTACAGATGATGGTTGTGGTTGAGTCACAGGAGCCCAGGCAGACTCAATCATCCATGGCCAGACCTATAAGTTCAGTTTGGGAATTGTCTGGGTTTTATGTCTCCATGTCACAATGTGCATGAGGATGATCAACTGCCTAGTGCCTCTGACTTTGGACATGGTCTCATGGGACCAATATGTGGATTAGGACACAGCCAGACCCAATGTCCAGTGTTACCACATTGGAAACACAGGCCTGTTTGAGGCCCAGGGTCAAGGGAGCAGCATAGATAGGACAGTCAGTCTCCTCAGCCAGTCAGGTGACTGTGACTAGTATTTGACATTTGTGATTAAGGGTTTTATCATTTCTTGCATGATACACCTTAAAAGACAACTATAAGACTTCTACCTGTAGGATCAAGGGGCCTTTCTCCAAACATCTAAATGTGTCTGCTGAGGATGGAAAGGTAGAGGTTTCTTAGCAGGGCCTAGAGCTGAAATAGAGTGTTCCTTTGGCTTAGATGGCATAGCCATGAATATGTGAGCAGGTGAACAGCTTCTAAGGACTTAGAACTTAGATAGAAAAAGGCTTGGATATAAAGAAATGCCTTCCATCTGCCTGTGCGCTGACAATAGTTAGAAAACTACTGCAAAATAAAGGGATCTAAGATGCCATTAGGCGGCCACTTTAGGTTAAAATCTAAAAGGTACTTAGGCCATTTTTTAGAACAAAGACTGACAAGCATGGGACTCTGTAAGTAAGGCATTAAGCATTGGGGTTTTAGGGTCTCTAAAAGACATCCCAGAGGGGACTTTGCAGTTATAGTTTTTGAAGATTTATTTCCCATGGTTAAAAATGTGAGAAAGGTGAAAACAAAAGGCAACTAAGCAGGATATCTCCAGAAGAGTGTGTGGGTTGAAGGACCACTCCAAACGGCCAGAAACAGTCGCAATAGGACCACTTCTGAGTGGTTCAAAAGAAGGAAGGGAGGGAGGGAGGGAGGGAGGGAGGGAGGGAGGGAGGGAGGAAGGAAGACGAGTCTTTTTTAATTTGCCAATTATTTTATATTATATAAAAATACAACAATATTCTACAACATAAACAAATATAGCACATTTTTCCTAGTTGAAATAATTATTCTACAACACACCCCACTATTTAATCTAGAATTGACAGAAACATCCCATTGTCTGGACAGTCACACAAAGTTCTTCTGTAAAATTGGGAAATCCATCTTCAGACTACAGGCCCAAAGCACCCAGCAGACTTTTCCATGAAGCAAGAAATTTGAAAGTAGGAAGACAAGTCTTAACAGCAATAACAGGACCACTTCCGAGTAGTCTAAACAATAGCAACAGGACCATGTCCAATTGGTCTGAACAGCAGCATCACCAAATCTCAGTTTTTAGCCATGGCAAGCAACCAGAGGTGAATGTCAGCAAAGGGCTCAACTGTAGCTTTGAAGGCTGTGGTTGGGGGCATTTCACCCCTATTTCCAGGAACACCAGAGGGTTGTTGGTCAATGGTCAAATCCTCAGGTTCAGAAAAACAGTTAAGCTGACCAGAAAGGAAAATCTCACTGACTGAAGCACTGGTATGAGTCAGAATCAGCAGCTGGGCAGATGGAGTGTGAGTTGTAAAGAAACCCAGCCCAGGAATCCAGCCCCAGAAGAGGGGGCAGGAGAGCTGACAGAGTCTCACACCAAAGAAATTACTGGGCACAAGTGGGAATAGTTCACCAAATATACAACAAAATGGGTTTAGGAGTTTATTAAGAGAGAGAAAGACACATGTGCAGGCTTGAGAAAGCTGGTGCAGGGAGAGAGCGTGGAGTGAGTGTGTCCTGCTTTTGAAGGCTGCCTAGTGCATGCACACAAGGGCTTGACCACGTAGCACATAGGTCACACAGGGCTTGAGGACCCTGTCTGGCTATGTAAATTGCCTGAGTGCTTCTTGGTACATGCACAGCCCTGGAACTCAGATGTGCCAGCCAAAGCACTGGGTGATGGAAACCATAACAATCTCCACTCAACTTTTGGACATTAAAACCTTATCTCAGGTAGAGCAAAATTTAAAATGGATTAAATGTGTAAAAACTAAAGGACAGGAAAAAATGCTAAATCCTATATGGATAAAGCAATGCCCCTCGGGCTGGAGAGATGGCTTAGTGGTTAAGAGCATTGCCTGCTCCTCCAAAGGTCCTGAGTTCAATTCCCAGCAACCACATGGTGGCTCACAACCATCTGTAATGGGGTCTGGCGCCCTCTGCTGGCCTGCAGACATACACACAGACAGAATATTGTATACATGATAAATAAATAAATAAATATTTAAAAAAAAAAACAATGCCCCTCAACAAAAAAATTTAGGCACCTGAAAAACTAATAAAAGAACAGATAGAAGCTAAGGACATAAAAATAACCTACTAATTCTTAAAATTCTCTTGTATTTATAATTTAAAAAACTAAGAAATAAAAATTATTCACTAATTAGTAAATGAGATCATTACAACCTAAAATTCCTTTACAAAAACAGGATTTAAAATTTTGTTTTTACAATGCCTGCTTATAATAATGCCTAGCCTGTAAAGAAATATCAATAGAAGTATAAGGATCCCCTGAGATAGACTACACAATGCTTTGCTAACTTGTAATTTTACATTTTTAAATGTTAATGAATAAGGACTCTACTAAAAGACATTAGATTATAGAGAAAAAACGCTAAATTAGGTCAGCCCATGTAGGACCAGGAAAATTGTAAGGGCTGAAATTAGGCTTATATTTCTAAAGAAGATAAAAGATTGTAGATCCCATCAAATTTGATAAAAATCCAGCACAGCTAGGAGTCTCTCCTTTCTGATTCTTTTTTTTTTAATATTTATTTATTATGTATACAATATTCTGTCTGCATGTATGCCTGCAGGCCAGAAGAGGGCACCAGACCCCATTACAGATGGTTGTGAGCCACCATGTGGTTGCTGGGAATTGAACTCAGGACCTTTGGAAGAACAGGCAATGCTCTTAACCACTGAGCCATCTCTCCAGCCCTCCTTTCTGATTCTTTAGCTGCTGGGATGTCTCTGGAAAACAAAAGGCCTTTGGAGCAGTCAGCAAATCCTCCCACCTAGCATCAGCTTAAGAATTCGTGTAACAAAGGAAAAGCAATGACAAACAAGCCTCGATTCTACAAGCTTATTTCTTGCCATGCTTTCCATGGTAACAGTGCATGTAAAAAGGATGGAACACAATTATTGGGCCTTTATCCCCAATTCTCCAATTAACATAGCAGTAAGTTGGGAAGATATATTTTTATAATGGTTAATAAATCTTCAAGGCTACCTGGTCCACATGACAACAGAGGTCCTTCTCAGCCAAAGGAAGAGGGTAGAGTGATTGACAATTACACTGTGGGAGAATAAGGAATTCCTATTTGCATGGGAAATGGAACTCATTACATAAATGCAACTTCTCAATATGATTATCCATAGTCAATATTACCTGAGATTACCTTAACAAGTTTTATATGTTTCAATTGTCTTGTTTTAAAGGGAAGGGGATTAATGTTCCATGAATTTACTGCTCTGTGAGATGTGGATTACTATCAAGGAATCTGATTGGGTGCATTAGCAACAATGTAAGAGTGAAAAGCCTCAAGTGTTAATTAATATCTCCCAAGGAGATGTCACAGACTGGAGCTCTTTTGGTTCAACTCAAGGAAAATACTGTCAGAACTAAGATGAAAATGCTGTAATTTAAATGGAACTGCTAGTGAATATATCCAATGGCATGGAGTTGGAATGGCAAGACCTCTCCTACAATTTCTCATTTCAATTCAGACTAGCTTGTGAAAGCTAGTGGAAACTTGTGAAAAATAAGCAAGTGCCTTTTATCCTCTTATGGCATGGAAAGAAAAATTAAACATTAAGGATGACAAATATAATTTGTCTTTTAGACTAAATCAGAGCCATCCTTTTCTGGCATGAGTGTGGGCACCTTACTTACTACCGAAAGGGCCTGTACAATGGCACCCTACCAGTTACAGCAGCACTTGTGAATGCTGCACCCTTCATACCTGTGTGAACTTTAGTATGTTCTTAGAGCAAGGCCAACAGTTTCAATACCAATGAAGTTGTTGAGGCCATGGCAAGACTCTCTATGATGATCATAGTGAAGAAGCTTGCTGAGAAAATGTTTTAAAAATTATGCCAAATGGTTACACTGGTTGCTGCAGTTATTTTGATGAATCATTGCATTGACGGCTACAGCAGCATCTGGAATGGCACTCCATAGAGAAATCCAAACTGATAAATTCATTAGAGACTGGCATAAACATACAACAGAACTTTGAACTAAACAAAATAAAATTGATAATGAAATAATGAATGAATTAGCAGAATTAAGGCAAGCTGTTATAGTGTTAGGAAATCAGTTTAAAATTTGAAGGAGCAGATAATATTAAAATGTGATTGGAATGTTTCTTCTTATTGTATTATACCCTTAAGATTTAATAAAAGCAAGTATAATTTGGATAAGGTTAAGATGCATTTGATGGGTCACCCTAATTCTTCTCAAATGGTTTATGATTTACAGAAAAAAAAATAAGAAAAACCTTTGTAAAGATGTCTGCTATGACAGGAATGGATATTATGAGAAGTCTGGCAGATACCATAGCATCATTCAACCCTTTATAAGTCACTTTAATAAAATTTTTATTGTAGCGAATGTTGCTCTTGCCTAGCAATAGTAACCTTCCTAGTTTTAAAATGTATTTTGGTCTATTTATGTAAGATTGTAAACCAGATTTTTAAAACGCTGTATACCCTATACATAATCTTCAAAATAATTAAATTTTGTATGAAAAAAAATGAAAATTTTTAGCAGAGTTTCCTGCTGGCCTGGAGCCAGAGAGTTAGCAACCCCACTGGGCCACACCTGGCCTAGCTCCAGAGTTAGCACCCAGTCCTAATCCATCCTTGTGTTACAGATATTTTTTGTTACCCTATGTGATTATTGTCTGAGAGTTTCACATGAATAAAAAGTCTATGCAAAACTTGGTTGGGAGCAACCTGGAAAACCATGGTACCTTCTAAATCAGGTATTTGCACTTAGCATTATATTTTTGGAAGCTTCATTCAGGATGTTTTGAGCATATGAAAATCTACTTAGTAAAGTGTAAATATAGGGAAAAATAAACACCATGGGCAAGAGGAAAGTGCTTCAGTCCACCTACGCTGGGGACCCCTGTGTCTGCTAAGGCTAAGTTCACTCTCGACTGTCTCTGAGCCTTCATTTCACAGACCCACATAGCCCAAACTCCTATGCCACGACATCCACAAATGTGGAACCTTTAGGAGGTAATGACTCACCAGAGGAAGTGAATTTCTGGGTATGAACCTGAGGCTTTTGAACCCAACTTTACTTCCTCTGTGCTCTCTGCTTATACATGTAGGTCCAACATGATCAGCCAACTTCCTGCTCTTGGCACTATCTCTTCCCTACCTGCTACCATGTCTTTTCCACCATGACAGATGGAACTGAATCAAAAATAAATCCCTTCAGTTGTGTTTGTCAAGGTATTTCAACACAGTAATGAGAGAATAACTAAGACGCTGACCAAAAGGAAGAGTTTGCCTTATTTAGGCATGGTGTTAGCCCATATTTGCTATACTGTTCTAATTTATTGACTGCCTGGAGCCTAACTATTTATAAAGCATAATTATTTGTTGGCTGAGTGCATGCAGGCATGTGCATGAAAACACACACACACACAAATCTGAATTTGACTATAATATGACTACTTTGTTTAACTGGGTTAAATTGCATTCTGATTTGTAGTTCATTTAAAAATGTGATGCATAATTAGGAAATATAGGTTGTTAATGGATAACCATCGATAATAGTCAAGCTTGTAGTCATGTTAAATAGATTTTCTAGATATATAGAGATATAGTTCAGTTAGATAGACATTCTTCATATCTTTCAAAGACTACAGAATATGGCATTTAAAATGTTTTAATATCTTAGGACTTTTCATGACAGTGAGCAACTTCCTGAGGAAAATGGGCATTGAAGAGGCTCCTTATGGAATTTGCTAGACATTTGGGCAAGAAACTGCTCTTGCCTGGACTGCTTCACTGGATATGCAGTACCCACAGATAGAGGACTACTAAACTTGCCTAAAGGTGATATGATCCTTCGGGGTTCCTGTTTCATGAAAAAGTCTGTGAGACATTCTGTTGGACACAGAAGAAAGTGACTGAACTTTCTTTAAAATTTCCTGCTTCATGAAAATGTCTGCTGGATACTATGGGCTTGTAGGCTGAAGATGGATGCCCCAATGATACAGAAGAACTTGGGGTGACTGTACAGACAGCAAGATGTCTCTGTCAATACTAGAGATTTGGAAGTTACTTACAATGCACTTCCTGTTTACTTAGGTAATATTATATCCTTCTGGAGTCTTTGATAAAGTTGAAGAATGGATAGTTATAGTTATAGTTTTTCTTTGTTATGATAAGAGATAAAATAGATATAAATATTGTAACTGTAATTCTTGCTTGATAACTGCTTTGTTATATGTAATTTTACTATGTTAAAGTGAATGCCTCTCTTTTTTATTTAAGCAGAAAGGGGGAAATTGTGTAGGAGGTCCTTCTGTCTATGTGTTGCTTTCATTGGTTGAATAAAGAAACTGCCTTTGCCATTTGATAGGGCAGATCTTAGGTAGGCAGAGAAGACAGAACTGAATTCTGGGAGAAAGAAAGCAGAGAGAGAGAGCCACCATGAAGACGCCAGGTTCGACATGCTAAATCTTTCCTGGTAAGACATGACCTGTGGTGAACAAAGATTTAATATAAATGGGTTAAATCAAGATGTGAGAGTTAGACAATAGGAGGCTAGCGCTAATGGGCCAAGCAGTGTTTTAATGAATACAGTTTCTGTGTGACTATTTCAGGTGTAAGCTAGCAGAATGGCTGGGACAAAACGGGCCCTCTCCTCTCCCTATAAAGGGACCTGCCCCCATCAACACCGATAGGTTTAAGAAGATATTATTGGTTTTTACTGATGAGTAGTATTCTAATATGTATATATTCCATACTTTCTTCATCTATTCTTCCATTGAATGGCATCTAGGTTGTTTCCAGGTTCTGGCTATTACAAACAATGCTGCTATGAACATAGTTGAGCATATACTTTTGTTGTATGATAAGGCCTCTCTTGGGTATATTCCCAAGAGTGGTATTGCTGGGTCCAGGGGTAGGTTGATCCCGAATTTCCTGAGAAACCGCCACACTGCGTTCCAAAGTGGTTGCACAAGTTTGCATTCCCACCAGCAATGGATGAGTGTACCCTTTCTCCACAACCTTTCCAGCAAAGGCTATCATTGGTGTTTTTTATTTTAGCCATTCTGACAGGTGTAAGATGGTATCTTAAAGTTGTCTTGATTTGCATTTCCCTGATCGCTAAGGAAGTTGAGCATGATCTTAAGTGTCTTTTGGCTATTTGAAATTCTTCTGTTGAGAATTCTCTGTTCAGCTCAGTGGCCCATTTTATAATTGGGTTGATTAGCCTTTTACAGTCTAGTTTCTTGAGTTCTTTAT
>NW_026068125.1:943122-1065058 GCF_014885135.2 Alexandromys fortis
AAAACTAGTCTCACTGAGCATAGCAGACAATGAGCACTACTGAGAACTCAAGAACAATGGCAATGGGTTTTTGATCCTACTGCACGTATTGGCTTTGTGGGAGCCTAGGTAGTTTGGATGCTCACCTTACTAGACCTGGATGGAGGTGGGTGGTCCTTGGACTTCCCACAGGGCAGGGAACCCTTATAGCTCTTTGGGCTGATGATGGAGGGGGACTTGATTGAGGGAAGGGGAGGGAAATGGGAGGCAGTGGTGGGGAAGAGACAGAAATCTTTAATAAATAAATAAACGGGAAAAAAGAAAATAAATGTAAAGAAAAAAAAGAAGATATTATTGGAACCTAAGAACTGATGGAGAACCTCCTTTAACCAATGGCCTTTGATAAGTTGGACCAGGTTAGGGGGTACCATAAAGTGTACGGGTCTGCTCATTTATTCTCTCTCTATCCACTCATCACACTTGGATCTTGGAATCTGTACCTATTCCCCAGTTGTGATCTGTGAGTCCCCCTTTAATAAAGAACCTCTCATTATACCCTATTTGGACCTAGTGTGGGGAATCTTTATTCATATTTTCTTCATCTGGTATATTTGTCTTCATCTGACACCCATGTGGGAATGAGTCTATGCTTACTGGGACCCCTCCCAGGGATCTCACAAAAAGATTAAGTGGGATAATAGGTAAATTAGTGTACGCTTACTCACAGTAATAATAATAGTAACAGAGTAAATACTTGTGAGCTATTATTTATAGATAATTTACATTGGTACAAATGCTTGTAGTGATACAAATTCAAATTGTACTTGTTATATTGAATATGATCCTATTTCTGTTTACAATATTTGTACACCTATGCAAAGTTATTTTTCAGATTGTATGCATACATGTTTCTACCTCTGTTTAAAACACTTTGTGTACTGATACAATTTTAGAATATATTTATCACATTGCATTATACATTTCAACCTCTGATCAAGATACTTATTCATTATTTGCATTTTGAGGTCATTGTCCTCATTTGCTGCACAGTTGTTTAAAGATTGTTTAATATTCTGATATAAAGTCTTAGTCTTTGAGTTATACAGGTATTAAGTATTAGGGCTCA
The DNA here is from genome assembly GCF_014885135.2 of Alexandromys fortis. Classification (NCBI taxonomy): domain Eukaryota; kingdom Metazoa; phylum Chordata; class Mammalia; order Rodentia; family Cricetidae; genus Alexandromys; species Alexandromys fortis. Next base: position 944,228 of record NW_026068125.1, read on the forward strand.
ATAGTCATCTATGTTTCTCATACTTATAGTTAGACTAATCAGGCTCTTTAGATGCATAGAGATTGTATTCTGCATAAATAGGTAATCTTCAACCACTTAAAAAACTGTAGAATATGGCACTTAAATAATTTAGGGTTCTGTTGACATGAGACATGATTGCCCCTTGTCGCACCAATCTAGTCCTGGGAGAATGTTGAGCACTGAAGACACTCCACTTCTAGCTTGTTTTCTTCTTGGCAAAACTGGCCTTTGGGCAAGGAACTGCCCATGCATCAGCCACTGACAAAATGTATGGCATCCAGACTGGACAAGCAGGATATAAGAAAAAAACACCTACCAAATCTTGCCAAGACAGGTAAGACAGTTTTGAAAACTTCCCTGCCTCTGAAAATGGTCTATTAGTTACTATAGGCCCTGCAACAATACAGAAAAACTTTGCGTGACTGTCCAGGAAGCAAGATGGCTCTGTCATTTCTAGAGTTTTGGAAGTTGCTTACAATGTACTTCCTGTTAATTTAGGTAATATTCTATCCTTCTGGGGTCTTTGATGAAGTTGAAGAATAGATATAGATAGTTATAATTATGGTTTTCCTTGGTTATGATAAAGGATTATATATATATAGTAACTGTAATTCTTGCTTGATATCTGTTTTTGCTATATGTAAATTTACTATGTTAAAGTTAAAACCTTCCATTTTATTTAGACAGAAAAGGAGAGGTGATGTAAGATTCTCTTCTGTATGATGTGAATATCACTAGTTAATAAAGAAGCTGTTTTGGCCTGCACAGGGCAGAATAAAGCTAGGCAGGGAAAACTAAAGGGAGAAAGAAGGCAGAGTAAGAGCAAAGCCATGGAGCCCCACCAGAGAAAGATGCTGGATGGAACTTTACTGGTAAGCCACAGCCACATGGTGATACACAGATTAGTAGAAATATGCTTAAGCTATTGGTAAAGCAATATTGCAAATAATATAGCTTCTGTGTGCTTATTTGGTGGTCTGGGCAGCCAGGAATGAACAGCCTGGTAGTTTTTATCCTGGAGGATAAAGGCTGAGGTGCCCACCCCCACTGCTCTAGCTATGCCCAGTGCTACCAGGGAAGAGAGCAAGACAACTGTTTCCCCAATAGCCTGTTTTGCCATGGCAGGAACAAAGAGTAAGGTCAGTTCCATTTGGGCCTCTGTATATTTTATGTTGGGGAACAATTGGACCATCACACAAAAACCTGTCCTGTGTTAAGGATCGTCCCATGTATGCAAGGCGAGAGCCCTGAATTACAAGTCCACCACCCAGCAGATGCCAAATAGAAGGTGTTACTTGGTATGGTGATGGTCTGGTTACATAGACTTGCTGCAGCTTGCCTTTCAGGGGCCACTCCACAGGTTCCTGCTGTAGCAAACTTTTTCCTTATTTTCCTCAATGGCAGGATTTTGTGGAGACTGAGGGGGTAATTACCAGCTATTTCAATGCTAACATAGATAAGGGGTTGTGCATTCAGACAAAGCCAGCATTCTTTAGTCAAATTGGGGTTAGCAGCATTCATCACCTGGAAGGTTTTAGAAACCAAGTCCCATAAAGGGTGTTGACTATATGAAGAATTAATGGAGGAGGGTCATTGTAGTGGGAGCTGTGGGCTGTGTTCTTGCCACCCAGCTCCCAGACACCTGGCTAGCTTATGCCCTGAAATAACAATACACAAACTGTATTCTTTTAAACACTGCTTGGCCCATTAGCTCTAGCCCTTACTGGCTAATTCTCATATCCTGATCAACCCATCTCTAATAATCTGTGTAGCATCAGTCTTACTGGGAAAGATTCGGCATGTCTGACCTGGCGGCTTGTTTCGTTGTGTCTGCCCTGGAGAGCAGAAGCATGGCATCTTATCTCACTTCCTCTTCCTCCCAGCATTCTGCTATGTTTAGTACACCCACCTATGTTCTAACCTATGAGGCCAAGCAATTTCTTTATTAATTAACTAATGACCTTCCTCCATCAGGTCATCAGTCTATCTGTTGCTTTCATTGGTTAATTAATAAAGAAACTGCTTGGCCTGATACGGCAGAATTTAGATAGGTGGAGTAGACCGAACAGAATGCTGGGAAGAAAAAAAGTGAGGCAGATGCTATAGCTTTCCTCTCCAAGATGGATGCAGGTTAAGATCTTTCCTGGTAAGCTACCATCTCGTGGTGCTACACAGATTATTAGAAATGGGTTAATCAAGATGTGAGAATTAGCCAATAAGAGGCTGGAACTAATGGGCCAGGCAGTGTTCAAAAGAATACAGTTTCCATGTAATTATTTTGGGTAAAGCTAGCTGGTGGCTAGGAGCTGGGTGGCAGGATGCAGCCCTGTTGCTCCTTCTACAAAGAATCTTGACCCTGAGGGGTGGTTCCCAAGTGGACTACTGGCTTCTGGCCCCCTCCTGAGGGTCTGGTGACTGGAGCCTCCTGAGGTACCAAGACTGGATTATGTCCTACTGTCACTGGGGGATTTGTCTGAATCTCTAATCTAATAGTAATAGTGAAGAGGGCCCCTGGGACCAGCCCAAGAGAAGGCACGGGGCCATCATAGATTTGAATACCCCAGGTTTTACCAGTAGTCCATTCCTTAGTCAGAGTCCTTGATCAGTAAATTCTATCCTGAGAGGGTTACATTTCTGTCTTCCATAGGACCCACATCATATATACCTCATTGGACAGTGATCAGATTTTCTCTTACCAGTGGTGTCCACGAGATAGGTCCAGTACTCACGCATTTCCAAGATGCACAGAAGATTTGGCTCCCCCACATTGCCGGTGCTTGTGTACTGGGCAGACATAAAAATTGCTCTCTCTCTCTCTCTCTCTCTCTCTCTCTCTCTCTCTCTCTCTCTCTCTCTCTCTCTTTCCTGACGCCTGTCTCAGTTGGCTAGAAATAAATCCTTCACCTCAAATTCTAGAGGAGATTACCCAGGTCCCAGAAGGAGCCATAGCTAATTCTTGCTTGAGGATTTCTCCAGAGGATCAAGTGAGTTCTTCAGGTTAATGGATTAGCAGGAAATGTAGGGTGGCAAAGGAAAGATAGTGCCAGCAGGTATAGGACTTTCATGATGGAGGTTGATGGCTAAGTTTGAGCTTGCGTGGGTTATCTTGACATTTGACTCTTCAGTTTGAGGGGCCTTTTTTTCTGAGATGAATCTGTGGGGTCCTGTATCTCTAGGTCTGCCAGCCTGGCATGGGTGTGATGAATCCATGTGGTAGTGCCATCTACCTTTAGGGCCATTGGAGTTGTCAGGATCACGGTATATGATCCTTTCCAATGCAACTCAACGGTCTCCCTCTAATGTCTCTACAAAGACCCAATCTCCTGGACAAAACTGGTGTGGTAAGGGTGGCAGAGCTGTCTCATAAAAGGCCCTCAGTTGAAACCATATGTCCTTATGCATGAGAGCCACAGCCTTGAAATGATGTCCTCAAGTAGCCTTTTGGTGATCATCTGAGCAGTTTTATGTCTGACTGGAAAAGCCTCTGACCATCCAGAGAATGAATCTATAAATACTAATAGATATTTGTAACTGTATTTGCCAGGTGTTACCTCAGTGAAGTCTATCTCCCAATGGGAACCAGGTTTTCTGCCTCTTAGTCTGGTTCCAGGATTTGTAGGTTGATTGTCTGCATTGGTGAGTTGGAAGGCCAGACATTTTTCAGCTATTTGTTCAATCTTGTGCAGAAGGTCAAAGATTTTTAAATGAGGCTTCCTGATTATGTCTTCTGTTTTTCGGGTACCAAGATGGGTAGAGCGGTGAATGTAATGAATGAGAGCTTCTGCCAGCTTCCCTGGGAAGATGAGTCTTCCATTTCCAGTCATCCACCAATTTTCTGGCTTTAGGGGTTACCATGTTCTCAGCAAGTTCTGTATCATACCTAAGTTGGCAGGAGTATAGGCTGGATCCTCCAGGAGGTTAGGTGGTCCTGGGTCTGGTAGCATCAGGGCCAGGACAGTCATCTGCTCTGTGGCTTCCTTTGCCATCCAATTTGCCCTCTGGTTCCCTCTAGCTGTTGGGGTATCAGCTCTTTGATGAGCAGGATGGTGGATAACAGCCAATTTGGTTGGCAGCCATAATATTGCCAACAGGTCTATAATCTCCTGTTTGTTTATAATAGTCTTTCCTTCAGCAGAAAAGAGCCCACACTCCTGATAGATGCCTCCATGGACATGGGCTGTGGTACACATTCAACCTCTTTCCTTTTGCATCTTCAGTACTTTAGTCAAGGCCATCAGTTCATGCCCAGATGTGAGGGCTGTTGCCCACAGTGTCCTCTTGTGTCAACACAGCCCTGACCCTGTGTACCTTTTGTCATCACATATAAAGCTGCCTCCAGCTGTGTACCAGGTATTCTCAGCATCCAGGAAGGGCTGATCTTCTTGGACCCTGGAGTCCAATTACCGAGGAGGAGTCACCCCAAGAGACCATTCTCACACCGCAGTTAGTGTAAAAGCATGAGGATTTTAATTAATTCTGTCGTGACAGGGTCTTTCAGCATTCGAGAAGCCAGAAAGACTCTGAATAGCTGGAACAGCCTACTTTTAAAGCAAAAAGCCACATAAACAAGGGGGGAAAGCTCGGGGGTTGTTCTTCAACTATTATGATTGGCTTATTCAAAAGGCTACTGGCAATGATTGGTCTGAGCCAGGGCAGGAGAGTGGTTGCCAGATCAGGCGGGATAAGAGGGAACATCTGTGGATTACTTTGACCCCTTCCCAGGGACTGAATCAAAACATCAGGAACTGAGCCATCACCTAAGGGTTATCTTACCCCTATTCCAATAACTGAGTTCTATTTGGAGAACATACACAAGGACTCAGGGAGATGGAAAGTTCCCAACATTTCAGTATGTGCATGTATAGTTGTTAGGTCCTTGGTTTCCAGGGGAGGGTAGAGCACTACTGCCGAGAGGCCTCAGAGTTGTCAGAAGTGGCTTCAGAGTTATTTTAGAGTTTTACAGTCTTGTAGGTCTTCTCTCAGTCCATGTACCTGGCTCAGGATTCCTGCACAGTCATGTAGAGTGGGACATCCAGTTCCAGATCAGAGATCGGGAATGCAGGATCTAAGGCTATACTCACAAAAAAGCATATGTGAGGTGGGTTAAGGAGGAGATTTTGATAGTGAGTCATGTGAGTATTACTCAGCCATCAGTCAGGCAGCTGTTTGAGCACCCCTTCAATGGCATGAAGGATGGTGATAAGGAGCTCTTGACCTGAAGTCAACTCATCAGTATCTTTAACTAATAGGGCAGTGGCTACAATGATCCTTAGGCATGGGGACCACCCTGCTGTCACCAAATTGAGATTGTTTGAGAGTTTGACCACTGGCCTATTCCAAGGTCCTAGATTTTGAGTGAGAACCCCTTGCTATGCCTTTATTTCATCTACATACAGATGAAAGGATTTGGTGATATCTGGCAATCCCAGTGTGAGCACTGAGAGAAGGGCCCTTTTATTTTATTGAAGTCCTTGACTTCAGCCTCTGTCCATTGAAAAGGCTGGCTCTCTTTTGTTGCCTCATACAGTGGTTTAGCCAGCTCAGTGAAGATCAGAATCCAGAGACGACAGAAGCCAGCTCACCCAAGGAATTCTCTAACCTCCGTCCTGGAAGTAGGGTTGGATATTTTAAACACAGTCTCTTTATGGGCTTCAACATATGGGCTTCCCAATGTTGTCCTCCCTTGACTACATATCCCAGACAAGTCACTTTAGTTTGGCAGATTTGGGCCCTTTTAACTGATGCCCGGTATCCCAGGGTTCCCAAGGCAGTAAGCAAATCACTAGTGTTTACCTTGTAATCTTCTTCAGTGTCAACTGCTATCAAGAGGTCATCCACATACTGCAGAAAAGTGACCTGTGGGTGTGTCCTCCAGAATTCCCTGAGGTCCTCATGCAAGGCTTTGCCAAAGATAGTTGGGGAGTTTTTGAACTCTTGGGGGAGCCTGGTCAAAGTCAGTTGTACATTGTATCATGGCATTCAAAGACAAACAAGGACTGGCTCTCTGGGGCTAAAGGCAGGCTGAAAAAAAGCATCTTTGAGATCTAATACTGTATACCAGGCCTGCATGGAGGGGAAGTGAGCTCAAAAGAGTGTATGAATTTGGCATGGTGGGGCACATGTCCATAACCCTGAGGTTGACCTCTTTAAAGTACTATATGAAGTTATAATCATTTGAGTTTGCCCTTTAACAGGGAGCAACAGGGTATTCCAGGTTGGCCTGCCAGGGAACAGAATTCCTAGTTTCATGAGGCACCTGATGTGAGGGGTGATTCCCACCTTTGTCTCCCAGGACATGGGGTATTGTTGGACCTGGATGAGAGTAGCATCAGGCTTCAGCTCAACAAGCACTGAGGCCTGATGTTTCACCAAGCTCACTCCTCCCATCTCTGCAAATGCCTCTGGGAATTGGGCTAGCCATGTGGCCATGTCCTGAGGGACAAGTGGCAGTTCGTGGTATAGCTTATATTCATCTTCAAGCTGGAGGGTGAGGGTTTGGACCAGCTGTTTTATCTTTATTAAATGTGATCTTAGCTCCAACTTTAGTGAGTAGATCTCTTCCTAATAAAGGGTAGGGGCAGTTAGGTATGACCAGGAATGAGTGGGATACCCAGCCTGAACCAAGATAAACTGTTCTTTGGGTAGTCCACGATATTGGCTCATACCTGTGGCTCCCTGCATCCAAGGTTTTTTGTTGTTGTTGTTTATTTGTTTGTTTTTTTTAGAGAGGTTCCCTTGGGGTTTGGTCAATACTAAATGTTGAGTTCCGGAATCTACCACAAAATCTGTAAGTTTCCCCTCCACTTTGAGTGTATCCCTGGGCTCGGGGAGGAGGCCCAAACCTTGTGTTCCCTAGTCACTGTGGTTGCCAGATTCTGCAACAAGCACATGGCAGGAGTTGCATCCCGAGTCATAGTCTTTATGTTTGGACTTTTAGGCCAGTGTCCCATTTCCTTGTGATAAGCACATTGATCTTCCTGCAGCCTGGAGCACTCCCTCACATGGGGGTCCTTACCTTGGCCTCTGGTTGGGAGTTTCATTGGCACTTCTTTTCATCTGGATCTCCTGTGGTTGCTACTAGGAAAATTCTTGCCATATTTTGAGTCTGCTTTGCATTCTCTTTAACAATGGCCCACATCCATTTATCCTCTGGGATTTCTCAGTTGTTGTACATACCCTGAACTACTGCTAACAGCTCCTGGATGCTCTTATCTTCAATCCCATCTATCTTCTGTAACTTGTGCCTAATGTCAAGCATGACCTGATTATTAAACAGCTGACCTATTCTCCTCGGTCTCAGGATCTATAGGGGAATATGCCCTAAAGGCCTCCATAATCCATTCTAAGAAGGCCAATGAACTCTGTCTTTTCTCATAGTACATTACTGACTTTGGCCAAATTGGTGGACTGATGAGAAGCCACACAGAGAACTCTCATCAGAACCCAGTGGTAGACCTGGAGCCTCTCCTTACCTTCTGTCGAGTTGAAATTTCAGTTAGGACAGGTCAGCGGGAAGACTTGGTCTGTTATGGCAGGGATGACAGTCAAGTTTCCATCAGGTCTTGGGACCAACTTTCAGGTCTCTGTCAGAATTCTCTCTCTTCCATAATAAATAGTACCTGTAACAACTGACTGTAATCTTCCCAGGTGGGTTGATGGGTGAATATATCAGAATCTAAAAGGTTAATAAAGGCCTTCAGATTGTCTGAGAAACTGGGGTTTTGGTTTTTCCAGTTAGAGAGATGACTAGTGGCAAAGGGCCAATACTGTGTCTGTTTATGGCCCTCATCATCCTGGGGGAAGAGCAGCAGAGTCAGCCAACTGGGGTAATTCTTGTTGTGCCCACCCTCTGGTAAAAGCTGGGCTTCTCAAATTACTTGAGCCTCTCTGGGCCCCCTTCCTGGCCACTTGATCATTTAGGGGAGGTAGTCGACAAGGGAAGGTGAGAAAAGGAGTTCATCCTCTGTACCCCCTGCAGCACAGGAGCAGAGGGCTTAGGGTCCTCTCACCTTTATCTTCCCATAAAGCGAAGATGATAAGCCCTGTGGAGATAAAGGGTTTTAACTAAGGGGGTTGCTACAAGGTCCTCCCAATCAATTATGTAAGGAATCTGGTATGGGCATCCAGGTTTGCCAAAAATCAGGTCTTTTGTCCTTGAAATGATATATGAGTCAAAGGTTCCCTCTATTAGACAACTAGTTTCAAATGCTGGCCATTCAGTCTTGCAAAAGATGATAAGTTTACCCTATTTAGTTTCCAAATTTTTTTTTCTTTGCCCTATTTGTAAAGTCCTGAAAATGTTCCAGAATCAAAGTTAGGGGAGTAAAAGCATTCTTAGTCTTTTCCACATCATCAGTGTCAGTCTAAGTCAGGACAAAAACACAACACACACAGGACAATGAACAGATAAATAGTTCTCCTGGTGCCACGGAGGCAGAATTGAAACTGAGATGCTGGGAGCACAACCTGCAGGTCTATCTATCAAACTGAAACTGAGACTGAGACACTGGGAACATCCCACACATCTATCTACAGAAAGCAGAAAGATACACTTTTATACAGAAGGGTCCTGGGACACAGATACAGAAGAGCCCTGGGAATGTCTCCCCAGGTAGGTACCTATGATCACCACCTGCGATCTTCACAAACATCCACATAGACTTTCATTTTCTGGGCCTACTTACAGAAAGAAATGACACAGAAAGACATGAGACATGAAATAAAACAGGAAATTTACAGGCTCGTTGAAGGGTGTATGGGTGGTAGTCCTGGTGGGCTTGGGGGATCCAGGACAAGTCCCCAAATGTTATGTCCAGGTCCACAAAGTCCCCCAGAAACCAATAAGGAGACCGAGTCCCATATGTAAAAGCAATGCGACTTTATTCTTACACAAGTTTGAAAATTCATACTCCCAATTTGTCCAATGTCTTGGAATGATCTAAGACCCCCAAGCTCAGTTAGGGATGAGATGAGGGATTTCTAAGGTTCAGGACTCCTTATTGGCTAACATTTGTCTAGGGGTATCCTGCTAAAAAGCGCTGGGTATGTGCTGGCAGGTGATCCTATCTATAATTGTTGGAACATTAGGAATTTCCATTGGATGGTTTGTTTCTGTTTGGTGCCTGGGTAGTCTGTTTGCAGTCTTTCTTGGAATCAGGAATTTCCTTCGGGCAAACTACTGAGACTCAGGCCTCTATTGAGCTTGTCATGGCTGGGTCCTACAATAATCACTTTATTTAAATTAAAAACTTTTTCTTGGGAGGCTGAATAAGGAAGATTGCTACAAATTCAAAGCTAGCCTGGGCTACAAATTGAAGCCCTTTCTCAAAAAAAGTCTTTATGATATAAATCAATGTGAAAATAACATGTTTCCAACCACAGTCTATAGATATGTTTCTGTATCATTTTGATAAGGCAAAACCTCACAGACTGGAAGGTAAGAGAAATCAGAAGATGATTACTTGCTTGTAGGTGGTGTAGGAGGTCCTTCTGTTTATGTGTTGCTTTCATGGGTTAATAAATAAAGGAACTGCCTTGGCCTTTTGATAGGGCAGAACTTAGATAGCCTGGGAAAACAAAACTGAATGCTGAAAGAAAGAGTCAGAGAAGCCATGGATCCTCTCCCTGAGATGGAATCCATTTAGAATCTCCAGTAAGCCACTGCCACATAGCGATACACAGGTTAATGGAGATGGGTTAAACTAATATGTGGAGTTAGCCAATAAAACGTTAGAGCTAATGGCCAAGCAGTGTTTTAATTAATACAGTTTCTGTGTGGTTATTTTGAGTGTAAGCTAGTCAGGTGGCCAAGACAAACAAGCAGGCCCGCTTTCTACAACATGTAGGTAGTTGAACTCTTAAGTAGCCGAGACAATGAAATATAGAGCTCATATATGGCAGAGTCAGGATACCATAGAATTTCTAAATATTGAAAAAACAGGCACTTTATACAAATAACTTACTTCCTTATCAAATTAACCATTTAACAAGAAGCAGCCACAGTAATCTGTTTAACAATTAACATGCCACGGCAATTTCACACTCAGCAGTGCCTTGTGTTCATAATTTCAATGTTAGATATGAGTGAATATGATTAAATGCAGCCTGTGTTTTCCAAGGAGAGTTGTGATAGATTTTGATGAACTCATTAGAGGCTAAAACTGCACAGATCTTTCCAAATGCTGGTATTTAGCTGCCTTTGGCTCATTAATTAATTTAAAGTTTATGAAATTATCAGAGCTTTTGATTCAAGGACACCCACTACTTTTATTATTGGATAATTGAAGCGGCGGCTTAGATTAATGTAGACAATTGGATAGGTATTAGCACAACTTTAATGAAAACAAGACTCACGAAACCAAGGTTCCAGCGAAGTACCAGAAGCAGGAAGGGAAGCATGGCTTCTGTGCAACCAATTTATCAGTAAACATTTGCCCGAGGCGAGCCCACCCCCAATGGGCGGGCTTATCCCTACATCTCCCCCTTTTTGTCTAAATAAGACAGAACTAAACCAAATACAACTATAAACAATAATAACAAATAATAAATATAACAAACAATATTGAGAACAAAAGTTTTACCAGACATTCTATCTCAAGGAGTCTAAATAATGTAAAGAGTAATTACAATTATATAATCTTCAACTTCATCAAAGATCTGAGAAGGGAATAAATATTACTTAACAAATGGGAGATATCCAAAATGTGCCATAAATGACAGAGACAACAGACTACCTGGGCAATCACCCAAAGTCTCGTTCACAATGTTGAGTCAATCAACTTTGGCTAAGGCCTAGCATAACTGACATACCATTAACAAATGCAAGGAATTTTCTTAGAATTATCCTACCCTGTCTTGGCAAGATAAGAAAATCCTGTTTCATATCTTTGTCAGTAGATGAGGTATGGGCTTTTCTTAACCCAAAGGCCAATTCTGCCAAGAAGACAAACTCCCAGTGGAGTGTCTTTGGTGCTCAACGTTCTCTCGGGAGTAGAGTGGTGTCGCCAGGAGTAATTGTGTCTCGGCACAGAATTCTAGGTTAGCTTAAAGGCCATTTTCTACAGCTCTTTAAAGAGGCTGAAGATTATACTATCTATACTAAATATAATCTCTATGTATCTAGAATACCTTATTAACCTAAAAATAAACATGAACAACATAAAATTCTCAATACCTATCTAACTTGAAGACAAAAAAAAATAAACAACTGTGCAATACATGAAGACAATGATCTTCATCTGTAAACAATGTCATTACATATCAAATGTAAACAATGTTATTACATAAATAGTATCAGAGGTAGAAATGTACATTGTGATATGGTAGATGTATCAATACAATATAAGTATACTCTTATACAAAAATAGAGGTAGGAACACTCACATTCAATATTCAATATGTCAATATACAGGAAACAGTACCAATACAATTTTCTAAAAACAGTAACTCACAAATACCAATCATCCCATCAAACCAGTTAACCCCCCTTTTTTTTTTTTTTAACATACCCCTAACTCCATAAAACATCTCCCCATCCCCTCAACCCCAAACCAACCACTAAAAGATGTCCCTAACCCTGAGGGCAAACTCTGTTGGGGGAGGGGACGCCGTCCTCTAAGATTGCTTCAAGCTGACATGGGGGCGATGTTCTCCTTAGGGGCTCCTGTGAAAGCAAATGATGGTAAAATTCCCAAATTAACCTTTGGCCTAAGAAAATTATAACTAGTCCCTGAGCGCTTTGAGAAGGTCCGGCCAGAGTGTCGTCAAAAAATGTGCACCATTCGAAATTGTCTTGTGCAGTTGGTACCAAAAAAAATTATTAGCACGTAGAAAAGAAAAAAAAAAAAAAAAAAATATATTCAATATATTCATGACGTCATAAAAACCAGGTTGAGTTGATGTTGTGGGGCCCCATCTTCATCCTGGAAACTTCAAAAATTACTGTAGGAAAATTTGTTGCTTGTTATGGGAAATTTAGACACTAACAACAAGGACATATACTGACATATAAAGAAAGACACAGATACGAGGAAAAGCAAAAACAAAAAACAAAAAACATATATACATAAATATATAAAAAATCAATACTTACGGTATGTATATAATGTTAGTTGATCCTTAGTAGGTCGTAACTATTATCCATCCATCAGTAATTAAATATTCAGGGTCCCTTAAAGTCTTTGAAGATCAATATTTTCCTGTGGAGATAAGAAAAGAACCCTGCCCCCAACCTATCTGTATTCCTTACCATCAGTATGCTCGCCAACCTTGTGAAAGAATTGTTATTTATCTTTTCCAAATGGCTTTTCTTCTTCATACCGAACCTTTATTAGTTTTGTCGGTATCCACAATTGTTCCTCACCTGTGGAGATAAGAGCAAAACCCCTTCCCCAACGCAGCACATCTCCTGGTTTCCATTGTGAGGTCAGCACATCCTTGAAATAAACTGGTTGATTTAGTTCAGTAGACTTTTCCATTATCCAATGTCTTTCTGCAGCCGTTGTCCCCTTCTCATTAGCGTTAAGAAAATTCAAGGTTAACAAAGCATTATGTAACCTATTTCTGGGGGTGTTTTCCACCCCTTTCTGTTTATTCAACATATCTTTTATAGTTCGATTTGATCTTTCTATGACTGCTTGACCTGTAGGATTGTATGGTATACCTGTAACATGCTTGATATTGTAATAGTCAAAAAACCGTTTCATTTTCCTAGAGGCATAAGCAGGACCATTGTCCGTCTTTATTTGTGTAGGTATACCCATGATAGCCATGACTTCTAATAAATGAGTGATTACTGAATCAGCTTTTTCTGAACTTAAAGCAGTTGCCCACTGAAAGCCTGAATAAGTGTCAATGGTGTGGTGAACATACTTCAATTTGCCAAATTCTGCAAAGTGGAACACATCCATCTGCCAGATTTCATTCCTATGGGTGCCCTTTGGATTAGCCCCTGCTGGCAGTGGCGTTTGGTTATAGAAAGAGCAAGTAGGGCATTTCTTTACAATCTCCTTAGCCTGTTGCCATGTAATAGAAAACTCTTTCTTCAAACCCTTGCTATTAACATGATGTTTTTTATGAAATTCAGAGGCTTGTAGCACACTACCAATCAATAACTGATCAATGTCTGCATTACCTTGTGCTAGAGGACCTGGCAGACCCGTATGGGATCGGATGTGTGTTATGTACATAGGGCAGAGCCTGTTCCTGATCAAATCTTGAACCTGGATAAACAATGAGGTTAGTTCTGTATCATCAGGTATAAATTCAGCAGTTTCAATATGTAAAATAACTCTTTCTGCGTATTGCGAATCAGTAACTATATTAATAGGTTCTCTAAAATCCCTTAGCACCATAAGAATGGCATATAATTCTGCCTTCTGGACAGAATCATAAGGACTTTGTTCCACCTTACCCAAGTCTTCCGATTTGTAACCTGCCTTCCCTGTTTTATTGGCATCAGTATAGAATGTACGGGCTCCAGTTATTGGAGCATCACGGACGATTCGAGGAAGGATCCATGAAGTTCTCTTTATGAAGTTAAGCCTCTTGCTTTTTGGATAATTGTTATTAATATCTCCCAAAAAACTAGCACAAGCTCTTTGCCATGGTTCATTATCTTCCCATAATTTCTTTAGTTCATCAGCAGTGAAAGGCACTATAATTTCTGCTGGGTCTATGCCTGCTAATTGACGAAGTCTCAGCTTTCCTTTTATAATTAACTCGGCGACTTTTTCCACATAAGTTTTCAGTTTTTTACTTGGTTTATGTGGTAAAAAGATCCATTCCAAGATAATATCATCTCTCTGCATTAAAATTCCTGTAGGAGAAATTTTGGATGGTAATATGACGAGAATACAATCGAGCTCTGGATTCACCCTGTCCACATGTGCCTGTTGTAATTTTTCCTCAATCATCGTCAGTTCCTTTTCTGCTTCAGCTGTTAATTCTCTGGGACTGTTTAAATCTTTATCACCTTCCAAGGTTTTGTTCAGATGAATTATTAGATCAGGTGTTATCCCAATAGTTGGTCGTAGACTGGAAATGTCTCCTAACAGTCTTTGAAAGTCATTAAGAGTCCGTAAGCGATCTCTCCTAATTTGTGCCTTTTGTGTCTTAATTTTTTGCAAACCTATTTTATAACCTAAATAATTAACAGAATCTCCCTTCTGTATCTTCTCAGGAGCAATTTGCAATCCCCATTTAGGTAAAAGTATCTTTATTTCTTCAAACAGTCTGTTCAAGGTATCCATGTTTGAATCGGATAACAAGATGTCGTCCATGTAGTGGAATATTATAGATTCAGGAAACTTCTTGCGTACTATTTGCAATGGTTGGTTCACAAAATATTGGCACAAGGAGGGGCTATTTAACATACCCTGGGGGAGGACGGCCCAGTGGTATCTCTTGGAAGGTTGAGAATTGTTGTAAGTAGGCACCGTGAAGGCAAATTTTTCTCTATCTTCTTTTTGTAAAGGTATGGTGAAAAAACAATCCTTTAAATCAATAACTATAAGAGGCCATCCTTTTGGTAATAAAGAGGGCAAAGGGATTCCAGATTGCAGAGGACCCATAGGTTGAATAACTTTGTTGATAGCTCTGAGATCTGTCACCATTCTCCATTTACCTGATTTTTTCTTAACCACAAATACAGGAGAATTCCAAGGACTGGTAGATTCCTCTATATGTCCAGCATCTAATTGCTCTTGTACCAGCTGTTCTAAAGCCTGTAACTTTTCCTCAGCTAGAGGCCATTGTTTTGTCCATATTGGTTTCTCAGTCAACCATTTTAGAGGCAATGCTGTTGGTATCTCTGAAGGAGTTTCAATTGTTTGTTCTTGTACGGCCCGAATGGCCGGTTTTCTCCGTTTGTAATATCTTTTAATATTATTCTCAGAAATATAGGCTCTAGAATTAGCAGGAATGTTAATTTGGGTATTCCATTGTTGTAATAGGTCACGACCCCATAAATTCATTGCAATACTGGCTACATATGGCCTTAATTTCCCTATTTGTCCCTCAGGCCCTATACATTCAACCCATCTCGTGCTCTGTCTTACTCGAGATAGGGTTCCAATTCCCAGGAACTGAACATTTACATTCTGAAGAGGCCAATATGGATGCCAAGATTCTGGGGTAATGATACTTACATCAGCACCTGTGTCCAGCAGGCCAGTAATAAAAATGCCATTTACACACACTTTCAGCTTAGGTCTTTGATCATTTATAGAAGTTTGCCAAAACACACGTAACTCATCTTTCTGCTCATTATCGTTTGTAACAGTAGGCATGAGGTTTCCTAATTGTCCTGACGAGGCACGTTCTCTGCAGAAACTGGAAATGACTGGACCATGTTTGCCATGGGGGCCTGTGAGGCCCCCCCTCTCACGTTTCCCGTCTGTATCAGGTTTCCTTGTCTATCTCTTGTAGATCTACACTCATTCGTCCAATGTCTACCCTTTCCACATCTTCTACATAAACCTGAAGGCTGAGTCCTTCTATTTCTGTTATTTCTAGAAGACGCATTATTATTGTTTCTGAAGGTCCGTTGTTTACAATTCCTTCTCATATGACCCATTTTGCCACAATTAAAACATTTGGTATTCTGATGTCTCCTTTTACCATTGGAAATTGCTTCCTCTACCCATGCTTCAGTGCCATAATCAAATGTATCAACATCCAGTGTATGCAAGACCCATTCTTCCAAGGGTGCTGATCTGAACCTTAAAGGCCCCAAAATCTTTTTGCATTCCACATTTGCATTTTCATAAGCCAAAGACTCAATCATTATACGTCTTGTGTCAGGG
The DNA here is from genome assembly GCF_014885135.2 of Alexandromys fortis. NCBI lineage: Eukaryota > Metazoa > Chordata > Mammalia > Rodentia > Cricetidae > Alexandromys > Alexandromys fortis. The sequence goes on from NW_026068125.1 coordinate 960,052, forward strand.
TCAGGTATCCCTATTTGTACAGCCTTAGTAAGTCTTTGTAAAAAATCACTAAAGGGTTCTCTCTGACCTTGTTTAATCGTAACAAATGATTCCATTCTCTGTCCTGGGTCTTGTACCCTGTCCCAAGCCCTTAAGGCTGCTGTAGTGCATATGGAGAGTATGCTTTCATCCAAATTAGCTTGTTCCTGAGGATCGGAAAAGAGTCCTTCACCTAGAATTTTATCTAGGGAGATGTCACTTCCCTTCGCCTTTTCTTGCTGTTCTAAAAGTCTAGCCTCTTGCCTGAATAAGCATTTCCATCTTAAATGCGTCCCACTCTCAAGGACTGCAGAGGTCATCTGGGTCCAGTCTAAAGGCGTTGGTCTGCTCATTATGGCCCAAGATTTTAGCATCTCTTTAACAAAAGAGGAGTGCATCCCGAAAGCCGTGACAGCCTGTTTAATTTCTTTGAGATCATTTATACGGACAGGCTCCCATGTATCTTCCTTAAGGATCCTAGGGTTTTTGGAACCAATCACCTTCTCTGTCGTTATTACTGGAAAGGCAGGTAGAGGTGTAGATAGAGATTTGTGGAAATTGTCCCGGAGGGATTTACCCACAGATGTAGTTAAAACTTTCCTTTCTACCGTTTGTTCTTCCTCATCAGAATCAGAATTTAGAAATTCCTCAATCTTTTCAATTCTATTCACCATTGCCTTCTGCAATGTCTGTATCTCCTGTCCAGAATTATGTTCCAAAGCCCTCATTGAGGATTCTAAAGTATGAAGTTTGTCCGTTAGAGATAAGTTCTCATCTTTGGACATGATTTTTATGGCATAAACCGTGCCTTCTTGTATTGACAATCTTTCCACCACTCTGTCATAAGCTTTAGACAAAAGTTGATTTTCCCATTCAACCGATTTAATTCTCTGAGATAATGTTTCAGTCCCTTCAGAAAGTGACTGATGAAATTTACGATTTAAATCAGCTGTTCCTTCTTCCATAATAATAAATTTCTCCTTAATATCAGCCTGAACCTTTTCTAAGTTTTTTTCAGTCACCATTGTCTTGTTAAACAAAGTTCTGTTCTCTTCCTGTAGAACTTTAAACTGATTCATGAGAAGATCATTGTCATGCTTAATCGTTTGTAGATGTTCAACCTCTGCCTTAAGAATCCTGGATTCATCTCCAATAGTTTTTAGATGTTCAACCTCTGCCTTAAGAATCCTGGATTCATCTCCAATAGTTTTTAGATGTTCAACCTCTGCCTTAAGAATCCTGGATTCGTCTCTTAAAGACTCTATCAGACTTTTGTTGTCAAACCACTTAATACCAAGGAAAACTACTAATCCCAGAAGGATCCATAGATGTGGGGTGCTAGACACCTCTTGTAGGATCTCCCACATGGCACACTCAAAAAGACTGTTAAAATTCTGAATGGTAATATTCTCAGACATTTTTATTTATAAAAGGAAAATTTTTTTTTACCTGTAATGACTGGTCCCTGCCAGAGGTGGCGAAAGAGTCCACTTGAGTGAAGAGTCTCCACTTGGAGAGCCGGTCTGAAACAACTCAAAACCAAAATTTATTCAAAGTGACCCCTTCCTCTGTGGCGGTTTGTGTTATAAAACCGCAAATATTTAAGCTTCCGTGTTCAGCTCCAAACGTCAAGGCAGAGAGGGAGGGGCTAACTCCTCTGGCACTGTGAGAGGAACAAAGCGCTGGCTACAGGCAGCTTGGGACCCGTAGCAGCTGCCTCAGGGCTGCCCCAGCCGGGCCTAGGGCGAGTGGGCGGGCGAGTGAGTGGGCCAGCGCTGCGGCAACCGCAACCGCCCAGGACCTGCTGTGGGCTCAGCGGGCTAAAGGGCGGGGGCAAATGTGCCCGAACGTTGGCGCGCCAAAATGAAGCCGCGGCTTAGATTAATGTAGACAATTGGGTAGGTATTAGCACAACTTTAATGAAAACAAGACTCACGAAACCAAGGTTCCAGCGAAGTACCAGAAGCAGGAAGGGAAGTGCTGTTTCTGCACACCCAAGTTATCAGAGAACATTTGCCCGAGGCGAGCCCGCCCCCAATGGGCGGGCTTATCCCTACAGATAATGTTTGCATGAGAGTATAAAATTATGCCATCCAAAGAGATTTAGCATAATATAAAACTATAGTGATTAAATATCTGGAAAGAAAAAAAATGGGAGGGGGAGGGGAATTCTTTTAATGCATAATGAACTAAACCTCTCCAAACACTTGCTACCAAGATGAATAAAGAAAAAAAAATGTAGGCAAGAAGCCAAAAGTCAAGAGGACATTCTTAAAATGGCAAACTAAACATAGGCAGATAATGCAAGGGGAACCTGGTGATATTCAGAAATAGCCACATTCTGAATATTTAAGGGAATTTCAAATTGATAGGAATTTCCCAAGGTCTGTCCTTCTTTGAAAATCTGCTCCTTGGAGTCTTCTTTTTAAAACCTTATGACCAGAAATGAAAACACAGACACTGAGATCTTAACACTTTCAACTTTACAGGAGCTGTAATCATCTCAGTGTCAAACCTATGAACATACTATAGAAGTGTTCATGGAGAAGTTTAACCAAATCCATGCTAAATGTGGGGTGCACAATCCATTGGCTGGAGTCCTGGACTGAGTAGAGGGGAGAAAGTGATCTGGGACCCAGCAATAATGTCTCTCTGCTTCCTGGCTGCAATGCGGTATGAGCAGCTGTCTCATTCTCCTGCTCTCACGCTTTCATCACACTCCACTGTGAACCAAAATAAGCAGTTCTGTCTTAGTTAGGGTTTCTACTGCTGTGAAAACACCATAACCACGGCAACTCTTATAAAGGAAAATATTTAAATGGGGTGGCTTATCATTTCAGAGGTTCAGTCTATTATCATCATGACAGGACATGGTGGCATGCAGGCAGACGTGGTGCTGGAGGAGCTACATCTTGATCCCATAAGAAACAGGAAGTGAACTGAGACACTATGTTGCATAATTTTTTTTTCCATTGTGACACTTTGAGACTGTTAAATAAAATTTACCTTGAATCAGGAAGCAGAACCAGTGAATAGCCAACCAGAATTGACCATTAAGAAGCCAACAATTTGGATAGAGAAGACATACAGGAAAGTTTGGTGGTTTTTGGATTAGTGAAGAGACAAGGCTCAGGAAACAAGCTCCACTGGGAGGCCAAATTTGCCCTGAGGCAAGGAACTCCACCTTAGACAAGAAATTCCACAGGAGTGGCTCTGAAGGAGCTTCCTCAGACAGAGAGGGCCTGAAGAAACAAGCTCCACCCAGAGCAGAAGCCAGGAGTAAATCCAGTCCCAGAAGCCAACCCAGTTCTGGGACACTGACTGAGCCAGAGACCTGACTCAGAGTCAGCTATCTCCACCGGAACTGGAGTGGGACAGAACCAGTTACCTAGGACAGAGAGCACACAAGATACACCCAGAGCAGAAGCCAGGAGCAAATCCAATCCCAGGAGCCAACCCAGTCCAGAACACTGGCAGATCAGGATTGAGCCAGCAACCAGATCCAGAGTCAGTGATATCCACCAGAACAGGTAAAGGGGAGTAACCACTGAGTGAGTGAGTCAGAGCCAGAGACCACTGAGAACAAAGCCAGCAATCTAGGCAAAAGTAGACCTGAGACAGCAAATTCCAAGGGAACAGAGCAAAGCACAGGAGCACTGAGCTTTCTCCAGGAACACGAAATAAACGACATAGTAACAAAAACTGTGACACTGACTGTACCACGAGGAACAACCATCTCAGCTTTGGATTTACTGGCACCTAGAAGATTATTCAACAGAATCTCAGACAGCACCAACCACACCTATTAGAGGAAAAGATGAGTAGAAAAGGTAAGAACACATGCAACATCACAAAGAGCAACGTGACACCAGTAAAACCTAAAGACCCTTACAACAGCAAGACCTGAACAATCAAATATGGATGAAGCAGAAGAAAAGGACCTAAAATGTAACTTCAAGAGAATGTTTGAAATCTAAAAGAGAAACTGAGAAATTCCTTTAAAGAAATGGAAGAAAAGATAAGAAATTGGAAGACAGCAGCAAATTACTTAAAGAAAAGCAAGAAAAAGAAAAAAAACATATGAAAATAACTATCCAGGATTTGAAAACTGAAATATAGGCAATAAAGAAAATACAAACTGAAGGAATTATAGAAACAGGAATTATGAGAAAATGATCAGGAACCCCAAATGCAAGCATGAACAGTGGAATACAAAAGATGGAAGAGAGAATATCAAGTGCAGAAGATACTATAGAGGAAATCAGTTAAAGAAAAGATTAAATCTAACAAGAGTTTAACCCAAAATTTCCAGGAAATATGGGACACCATGAAAAGGCCAAATATAAGAATAATAGATATACTCTGTTCAGCTCAGTGCCCCATTTTATAAATAGGTTGATTAGCATTTTACAGTCTAGTTTCTTGAGTTCTTTATATATTTTGGAGATCAGACCTTTGTCAGTTGCGGGGTTGGTGAAGATCTTCTCCCAGTCAGTGGGTTGCCTTTTTGTCTTAGTGACAGTGTCCTTTGCTTTGCAGAAGCTTCTCAGTCTCAGGAGGTCCCATTTATTCAATGTTGCCCTTAATGTCTGTGCTGCTGGGGTTATACTCACCAAGGCCAGCTAGACTGGGTCTGAAAAAGCATAGGATAAAATCGGACTCGCTTAACATAGTGGACAATGAGGACTGCTGAGAAGTCAAGAACAATGGCACTGGGTTTTGTTCNCCTACTGCACGTACTGGCTTTGTGGGAGCCTAGGCTGTTTGGATGCTCACCTTACTAGACCTGGAAGGAGGTGGGAGGTCCTTGGACTTCCCACAGGGCAGGGAACCTGGTCTGCTCTTTGGGCGATGAGGGAGGGGGAGTTGATTGGGGGAGGGAAAGGGAAATGGGAGGCAGTGGCAGGGAGGAGGCAGAAATCTTTAATAAATAAATAAATAAGTATAATAGGTATAGAAGAAGCTCAACTCCAAAGCATAGAAAATATATTTAACAAAATCATAGAAGAAAACACTCCCAACCAAAGGAAAGATATACCTATGAAGATATAAGAAGCTTATAAACACCAAATAGACTGGATCCAAATAAAAAGTCCTCTCTCCACATAATAATCAAAACACCAAACATACAGAGTAAAGAAAGAATATTAAGAGCTGCAAAGGAAAAAGGCCAAGTAACATATAAAGGTAGACCTATCAGAATTACACCTGACTTCTCAATGGAGACAATGAAAGCCAGAAGGTCATGGTCAAGCATTATGCAGACATTAAGAGACCATGGATGCCAGCAAAACTGTCAATAACCATAGAGGGACAAAACAAGATATTCCATGACAAATCTAAATTTCACCAATACCTAGTCACAAGCCCAGCCCTACACAAAATACTAAAAGGAAAACTCCAACTCAAAGAAGTTGGCTACACCAACAAAAACACAGACAATTGATAGTCTCATGGAAGCAAATCCCAAAGAAGAGAAAAATGCACAAATTAACATAGAAAACAATGAAAACTAAATTAACAGGAGATAGCAATCACTGGTCATTAATATCCCTTAATATAAATGGATTCAATTCACCTATAAAAAGGTACAGGCTAGCAAATTTGCTATGAAGACAGAATCCATCCTTCTTTCGCATACAAGAAACACATCTCAACCTCAAAGACAGACCTTTTCTCAGAGTAACGTGTTGAGAAAAAAATATATATCAATCAAATGGACATAAGAAACAAGCTAGCAGAGCTATCCTAATATCAAACAAAATAGACTTCAAACTAAAATCAATCAAAAGAGACAAAGAAGGTCATTTCATATTAGTCACAGGAAATAAACAATCAAGAGGAAATTTTAATACTGAACATCTATGCCCCAAATACAAGGGCATGCTCATATGTGAAAGAAACACTTCTAAAGCTTAAATCATACATTAAACCACACATACTAATAGTGGAAGACTTCAACACTCCCCTCTCACCACTGGACAGGTCAGTCAGACAAAACTAAACAGAGAAATAAGAGAACTTACAGATGAAATGACTCAAATGGACTTAACAGTCATCTATAAAATATTCCATGCAAACAGAAAAGAATATACCTTCTACTCAGTGTCCCATGGAACCTTCTTAAAAATTGACCACATAGTTGGTAACAAAACAAATCTCAACAAATACAAAATAATTGGAATAACCCAATGTACCTTATCAGGTCACCATGGTATAAAACTAGAAGTCAACAGCAATACTAATTCTAGAAAACCCACAAACACATGAAATTAAACAATGCTTACCTAAATCATCAATGGGTCAAGGAAGAAATAAAGGGAGAAATTAAAAACATCTTAAAATTCAATGAAAATGACCACACAACATACCCAAATTTATAGGACACAATGAAAGCAGTGTTAAGATGAAAGATCATAGCACTAAACTCCTACATAAAGATGCTGGAAAAATCCCAGACTAGTGAATTAACAGAACATTTGAAAACTTTAGAACAAAAGGAAGCAAACTCACCTAAGAGAAATAGCAGGAAACAATCAGATTGAGAGCTGAAATCAACAAAATAGAAACAAAGAAAATAATACAAAGAATCAATGAGACAAAGAGTTGGTTCTTCAAGAAAATCAGCCAAATAGACAAACCCTTATCCAAACTAATCAAAAGGCAGAGAGAGAATATTCAAATTAACAAAATCAGAAATTAAAAGGTGGACATAGCAACAGATGTAGTGGTGTAAATGAATGGCAGACAGAAATTATAATAAAATATTTAGCTTTAATTAGGAAAAGACTTACAGAACCGAGGTTCCCACAGAGAATAGGAAAGCAGAAGGGAAGGGGGGAGCACACTCGCAATATTTATTAGTAAAAAATATCCTCAGGGGACCCCGCCCTACAAGGCTGGGGCTTCCCCTACAAACAGACATGGAGGAAATACAGAGAATCATCAGGTCATATTTCGAAAACTTGAACTTTACAAAATTGGAAAACTTAAAGGAAATGGACAACTTTCTGGGTAAATATCAGTTACCAAAATTAAATCAAGACCAGATAAGCAAATTAAACAGACCTATAACTGCTGAAGAAAATGAAACAGTCATCAAAAGTCTCCCAACCAAAAAAGCCCAGGACCAGATAGGTTTAGCTCAGAATTCTACAACACTTTCAAAGAAGAACTAATACCAATACTCCTTAAATTATTCCACAAAATAGAAACAGAGGTAACATTGTCAAACTCTTTTTATGAGGCTACAATTACCCTGATACTCAAGCCAAAGAAAGACATTACTAAGAAGGAGAACTACAGACCAGTCTCACTCATGAACATTGATGCAAAAATACTCAATAAAATATTGGGAAATCGAATCCAAGAGCACATCAGAACCATCATCCACTATGATCAAGTCGGCTTTATCCCAGAGATGCAGGGATGGTTCAACATACGATAATCTGTCAATGTAATCTACCATATAAACAAGCTGAAAAATAAAAATTACATGATCATCTCATTAGATGCGGAAAATGCTTTTGATGAGATACAACATCCCTTCATGATAAAGGTCCTGTGGAGAGCATGGATACAAGGAACATACCTAAACATAATAAAGGCAACATACAGCAAGCCAACAGCCAAGATCAACCCATTGGAGAGAAATTCCGAGTGATTCCACTGAAATCATGAACAAGACAAGGTTGTCCACTCTCTCCATATCTATTCAATATAGTTCTTGAAGTCCTAGCTAGATCAATAATACACCAAAGGGATACAAATTGGAAAAGAAGTAAAACTCTCACTGTTTGCTGATGATATGATAGTTTACATAATTGATCCCAAAAATTCTACCAAGGAACTTCAACAAATAAACACTTTCAGCAATGTAGCAGGATACAAGATTAACTCAAAAAAGATCAGTAGCCCTCCAGTACACAGATGATAAAAAGGCTGGGGAAGAAATCAGAGAACCAACATCTTTCACAATAGCCACAAATAGCATAAAATATCTCTGAGTAACTCTAACCAAACAAGTGGAAGACTTGTATGAAAAGAACTTTAAATCTTTGAAGAAAGAAATTGAAGAAGACACCAGAAAGTGGAAAGATATCCCATGCTCTTGGGTAGGCAGAATGAACATAGTAAAAATGGCAATCTTACCAAGAGCAATCAACAGATTCAAAGCAATGCCCAGCAAAATTCTTCAAAGACCTCGAAAGAATGGTACTGAACTTTATTGGAAAAGCAAATAACCCAGGATAGCCATAACAACCCTATGCAATAAAAGAACTTCTGAAAGCATTACAGTCCCTGACTTCAAATCTACTACAGAGCTACAGTACTGAAAACAGCCTGGTATTGGCATAATAACAGACAGGAGGACCAATGGAACTGAATAGAAGACTAGGATAGCAATCCACACATCTTTGAACACCTGATTTTTGACAAAGAAGTAAAAAATATCAAATGGAAAAAAGAAAGCATATTTAACAAGTGGTGCTGGCATAACTGGATATCAACATATAGAAAAATGAAAGTAGACCCATATCTATCACCATGCACAAAACTCAAATCCAAATGGATCAAAGACCTCAACATAAAGCCAGCCACACTGAACCTTATAGAAGAGAAAGTGGGAAATACACTTGAATGCATTGGTACAGGAGACCACTTTCTAAATATAACCCCAGCAGCACAGACACTGAGAGAAACAATTAATAAATGGGACCTCCTGAAACTGTAAAGCTTCGGTAAAGCAAAGTCACAACTGTAATGATTTGACCTGTCTCTTTAAGAGACAAGCCCCGCCCATCCCCCATGCCCATCTGCTGAGCCAGGCAGATATTCCTGCCTGCTTGCAGCCTGAGGCTCTTCCTTTTTCATCTCCCTCTCAAAGAGGCAGTTTCCATCTCTCCCTTCTCTGTCTCTGTCTCTGTCTCTGTCTCTGTCTCTCTGCTCTTCTCCCCTTCTCCCATTCCCCTCCATAACCCACTAAATAAATATCCAACCTTACTCTACATGGCATGCCTATCTATGTCTCTGTCTTTCACTTGCCACGTGGCTCCCTTCCAGGGATCAGCTGCCTTTGGAGACCTGCAGCATGGTCTCGTGGTGTGCCCGTCTGTCTGTGTCTCCTCAAGACTGGCTTCCCCATCGAGGTCTCCCACCCACCATGTGTCTCCCTTTTTCAGACTCATGGCCCACTGCAGCCACTCAGGGAACTGCACTGTCCCTGCCTGGGACTGGCTGCTCTCATAACCAGCTGCCCACGGCTGTCACTTAAGCGTTTCTGCCACTGCAGCCGCTTGGGGATCAGTAGCATTTTTAATCCATTACAATCACTCCCTTTATTCTATTTCTTAATCTGTCTGTCTCCTTAAACACAGGATTTGTCTCCATTCCACATTCTGGTGCTCCTTTTCTCAAACTGTACATTTTGTATTTTTTCTTGCTCAGCTTGCTTCTTCTCATTATAAATCTTCCTTAGAGTTAACCCAGAGCAAGAGAGAACTGATTCCCACAAGTTGTCCTCTCACCTTTACAAGCTCAGCATAGTGGGGCAATCCAGCACTCAGGAATAATATATTTTAATCCTAACGAAAGCTTCAATTCTTGTCTTGGCTCTCTGGTGTCTGTGGTGAAAGGGACCATAAACTCCGATATTCTGATTCCACTTAAGAGTACAATATGTGGAAAGAAGCTCTTTTTTGTTTTTGTTGTTGTTTGTTTGAGACATGGTTTCTCTGTGTAGCCCTGGCTGTCCTGAAACTCAAAGATTCACTGCCTCTGCCTCCCAAGTGCTGGGGTGTGATTCTTCATTTTTAATTAAGAGGCTACTTAGATACAAAGAAAACCAGGGCCTCAAATTCCTGCTTTATTTATCAGGCAGGACACAGGGTGAAAAGCCATGACCTTGGCCACAGTCACTCTGGCCCATCAACTTCTTCCCCATATTGACTTCACATTGACTTGGTGCTTTACTCTGCCACCCCTAGGGGCCCAGATGATTCAATATGAAGCTCTGTACAGTTTGTCTGCTCACAAGGCTTGCCTTTGTGGCAGTGAAGCCTGGTGCTGCCTCTTTCCTCAGATCTGAAGCTGCCCTCGTTCCTTCTTTTCTAAGCCACTGTTCATTTGGAGCCTGGCTACGTAATAAGTTCACATCCTTGCTTCTCCATGACCTGAATTCAGATCTGTTCTCTGGCTTTTGCTAAGGAAGCATGTTTGTCATCAATATACTTTGTTTCCCCTAAATATGAGCTATACTGTGGCAATTATCCAGGCCCATAATCAGCATAAGTGGTAGCGAAGTGTTGTAGTTAAAACAGAATTAATATGCACATCAACACCAATCGAGTCAAGATGCACCGCCTTTGTTAGCTATCAGAGCAAACCTGCACTAGCAACAAAGTACATAAAAAAATAAGAGTTTTATATGCTGCAATCTCTAAGTTGATAATTAAAAGTGACAAAATATATACTTTAAAAAGAAATAAAATCTTTTAAAGGAACAGTAGTATTTATTGCTGTTTATTTTTTCCTTTCTAAAAAACAGTAAAGTAATAATATCAGAAAAAAGAAATAAAAACATGTCATTTTTCTTTATTACAGATAGCAGTATTTGTGTGGTGATCTAGAGGGAAGACATTCCTTCATAGAGCAGGAAACCACCCTCTTAAGTGATAGAAAGAAAAAAGAGAATGTTGATGTATTTCCTATTATTTAATACAATTTGTGTTGGGCCAAAATTATCTCAGGGCCTGTAGGACAGAGAAAAGCCTGGCTTGAGTTAAAGGGAATCTCAAAGCTACCGAGGATGAGAGAGCAAAATCTAGGTAGACACTCCTCCAGCCAGAGGGAGGGCTTGGCTGTCTCTCATTGGTTGGAGGTACCCCCACATCACATGATGTCACTTAACCTATATAAGCTGATGCTCACAGTAATAAAAGGAGTTCCTGCTTTGACTTGACTCCCTATTGCATCTGATTTGTCTTGTGTCATGGGGCTGCAGAACTGGCAGATAGCACACTCACCTTTCCCTTGGGAATAAGGAGGCTAAGGAGGCCTAGAAAATTTGGATACCTAATTTGTCCCAGAACTTAAATTGAGTGTGATTATCCTCAGCTACACAACGAGTTGAGGCCAGTTACATGGGGCCTTGACCAAGGAGGAAGAGGAAGAAGAAGATAATGAATTAAGCAAAAATAGAAGAACAGATGAAAACTAGATGCCAGCATATGACCACTGACATGGTTTATCATATAGTCTGTGGTAGGGCTAAGTAAAAATGTGCTTTATTTCTTTACTTAAAATCTTTTCTGTTTCGCAGGGAAGGGCAGAGACATGGCTGGGTAGTATGTTGGAATATTAAAGGGCTTTTAGTTTTTTCCTTATTGTGTTTTCCTCCATTTAACTTTCAAATAGGCAGTTGGCTGTGTGCACATTGCCTTGGGGAGAGAATTCTTCCTTTTCCAAAAGGTAACTTTCAGTTAGCCCAATCTAGAAACCCCCTCACACAGACCGGCCCAGCTATGTGTTTCCTAAGTGACTCTAGATTCTGTCCAGTTCACAATTACTATTAATCGTCACAATGTTTCACCCCCCCCCATCCCCCCGGCTGGACCGATGCGTGGCCTGGAGTCACTCACTACCCATCAGCCATGTCAAGGTCACTTTACTTGCTAGGGTCTCTACTTTACTCCTGAGAGGACAGTGACACCACTGCTGATACACTGTTCATGAAGAAGGGAAGGGAGACCCTGACAGCTTGCTACCATACATACCCAGAAAACTGCCTGGGATTCTGAAAGCTAGGCCCACCCCACTTTCACACACACAGCCAGCAGGACTCCAGTCAGTCCAGAAAGAGGAAAAACTCTGAAACCCATGGGAACTGCAATGCTGTTACATTGTCTGTAGAAATAGCTGGAGTCACCATCTTTCTCAACAGCAGACATCCATATATGATTACTTTCACCTGTGTGGAAACAAACATTTACCAAGCTACTCTAGGGAGCAATAAACACTTCATATACTCAGTTATGCCACTGAGACCTTACAACCAGCCTGGAGGGTGTACATTATTTTCCCAAATTTATAAATGGGAGAAAACAGCTTTAGGAAGTTGAGTGACTTGTGTGTAACGGCGTAAGCGAATGCAGACAGATTGTCAAAATATAGACAGCTTTAATGGAGGAATAGACTTACAGAACCACCGTTCCTGCGGAGACCAGGAAAGCAGAAGCAAGCGCTGGGAGCACGCTCGCCAAATTTATAGGCAAACTTTAGCCTGAGGCGAACACGCCCCCTAAGGGGTGGGACTTATCCCTACACATGTGAAGGTGTGCAGCTAAGAAAAGATCGATTTGTATTTCAAAACCAGGTATGTACAATTGCAGAAACACTCCGTTCATTGAAGCACACACAATCTCTGTGGGGCAGAACTTGAGCTCTTGATTCTGCATGGTAATGACAGCAGTCTTCAGAGACAATGCAGCCTTCCCCTCAACTGTGTCAGGCAGGAGAATCCCTGCCTAAGATGCTAATGTCACTGTTTATTGTGATGCCCCACCACATTTTTTCTGATCCCTTCAGGAGAATCACACAAGAGCTTCTCCAGAGAGCCACTCCAAAACAACAGAAAGAGAAAGATTCTAAATTCAGTGCTGTTAAAACTGTCTAACTCTGGGCTTAGAAGGCTCATCAGGAGTGAGAAACACGTACAGCTTTTGCAGAGGACCCAGGGTCGCTTTCTAGCACTGACTTGGCAACTTCCAACCAACCATCATAACCCCAGCTTCAAGAGTTCTAATGACCCCTTCTGACTTCAGACTTCCTGCATACACATGGCACATATACATACACATTAAATATATTTTTAAAATGTAAATCAGTATGTTTCTTTCTGTTGATGTTTTGTTTTTAGATAGTTTTGCCATGTAAACCAGGCATATCTTGAATCCATGATCCTTCTGCCTTGTGAGTGTTAGAATTATAGACATAGCCAACGAAGAGGCCAGTTTGAGTCACCTGAAGCCCCATTTCAAAATACAAAAAATAAAACCAGAGAATGGCTCGTCAGGTACAGGTGCTTGTTCTGAAAGCTCAGGAAGTGAGTTAAAGTCCTGGAACCCACACAAATGAGGATGAAGAGAACCGAGACCATAAAGTTGTTCCCTGACCTCACCTGTGTGTCTCCAGACACACACAGTAAAGAGTAGAAACACAAAGGCCACAAGACTGGTCTAAGGTTGTAAGAGTTACCCCTTTCAGAGGCATTTCTCTGTTGTGGCACATACTTTCAGCAGGTTTTGCAGAGTCCTTGAACCAGGACCAAATGTTCACATGTGTGTCTTTTTTTCCCAGAAAGTTTTCATGTAAAGAAGTAGCAGACACACACCGCATATCAAGCTGTGACAATTATCAGATATTAAATGTTTATTTACTTTAGTTGCCAAGCTTTAGAGTGGGTCACTCTCATTTCCAGCATCTATGGTCTCATGTGGTACAGTGAAGCTGAGGTCAGCCCCACCTCCATTTCCAACTCAATCATTCCTGTGCTAAAATCATAGCATCATAACTTGTCATTGTAACTTTCTCATAAGAGACACTTCAAACTTGTTGATATTCACTCTCCTTAGGTTTCTTAAGCTCACAATTTTGATGTTTCACTGAGGTCCATCTAATAATTTTACAAAATGTATTTTTAATTCATCTTTAATTGCATTGCCATTATTTTGTAATTTATCATTCTCAATGAGCAACACAGATACTAATAGGAGATAGCTTCACGTCCTGTGAGCAGTTAGGTTAACTTGATGATAATTTTGATTCCTTTTTTCCATTATCATATTTTTAAGAAACTGACTTAATCATTCTGAGTAACAGAGAACCATGGGCCATAATGAAATTCTAATGATGACAAAGTTTGGATTTATGGGAATACATAGATCTTCTTTATTTGTATAACAGTAGCCCTTAATAAAAACATAACCTAGTAAATCAACTTACTTGTAACAAATTCAAGATCTTTTCCAAGAACTACCCTTATGGATTTTCACACATTTTCTTTTGAAAGGGGAACACTTTCATAATCTCAGAATTTTGTCTCTGTTTTACAGTATTTGACATCTGTCAAGTGTGTGCCACTTTGTGCAGGATGTCCTACTGTGAAGGAATCTGGGAAATTTTTGAGGAGACCCTTCAGCTCTGTAGCAGTCATACCACAAAACGGGGCTGCTCCTGACAGGCCAGGGGAGGTACACAGTCACTCTGACCCAAGCCAAACAGTTCTTCCTTTTGGCTCCTTTTCCTTAGATAGAAACAATTACCCAGCTGAAAGCCCAAAGTTGTGCAGGCGAAAGCTTCTGTATGTTTTGGCATCAGCAAGTTCTTCCTCTACAAGTCAGCCCTCACTGACTGGGTTGTCATGTGTATCAGCCACTAGTCTCCTGGCTCTGACAGAATAGGTTTACAATGCTGTTTAAGAAGTGTATTTTGGCTCACGTACTTTCCACACACTAAATAAGCAAATAATATACAAACATGGATGGTAGGCAGAAGAGAGGTGATGGAGAAAAAGAAGAGAGAGGGAAGGAGAGTGAGAGGGCTACACATGGGAGTGTTCACAGAAATGAAATGATTGCATGAGGAGTAATGTTTTTTGATCCTGAAGATGGAGAAAGCTACGAGCCAAGAAAGAAGAGCAGCATCTAAGCCAGTGGTTCTCAACCTGTGGATTGAGACTCCTTAAAGATCATATCTCAGATGTCCTGCATATCAGATATTTACAATTCATAACAGTATGAAAATTATAGTTCTGAAGCAACAATGAAACAATTTTATGGTTTGTGGGGGTCACTGTATTAAATGGCTGTAGAATAATGGATGTTGAGAAGCACTGCTCTAAGCAAAAGGGGCTGAGTAAAAAAGGCAGCCCTGCCAACTTTTAGTACAGCCTTGGATTCACAACTGTAGAATATTATAAGAGTTCAAGGAAAATGATATTTTGGGAATTGGTTGATTTTGACACACTTTGGTGAACTGTAATATCCATTCTGGTCTTGATTTGTATCTACTTGAAAGTATGCTAGCTCTCTAGCAGTATCTCACATACCTGGCTGACATAGCTTGATACCAAAAGGTCAAAAACAAAACAAGGCATCACAGCAAACACGAAAGGATTCTTAAAAAATTACAGGACAGCAGATCTTATGAACATGGAATAAAACCTTAGCAAAGTAAGGCAAAAACTATTCTAGGAATGTAAAGTTAGTTCAACTTTTAAAACCCAGTCTATGTAGTCAAAGACATCAATAGACTAAAGAGAGAAAACATAGTATCTGATGCACAGAGAAAAGCATTTGTAACTCAATATTTATTCACAATGAAATTTTTAACTAACTAGAAAGACTGTAGTGATTTTCAGTTACATAAAAAGCACCTGGAAAAAGTTTGTGGACATCAAACATTTTGGGAAAAGAATGAATGTTGATCCCTCTATAGTCAGATTAAAAAAAGGTCAGCTCAGACCACTCCTATTCAACACTATATTAGAAGTCTTAAGTTAGAGCAGTAAGTGTATATATAATGTAAAGCTGCTCTACCCCCCCCCCCCCCCCCCCCCCCCCCCCCCGCCGACCAACCCCCACCCCCACCCCCCCCGCCCCCCCCCCCCCCCCCCGCCCGCCCGCCCTCGTGTGTGTACAATGTTTCAGTTATGTGATACCTGGAAGCCGAAAACTGTGTTGAAAACACATCATCAATTGAGAATTGAAATGAGAGCAGAATTAACACCAGTGTCTGCACATAGGAATTTTCTCAGTGGTTTGCATTTCTCCATGGTGTTTTGGTGGTTGATACATAAATGACTCTATTTGTCAAGAGCCACAGAGTTGGACAACCTTGGAGTGGTATTTATGACATGCATGCTTAGAAGTGATTCTATATTGATGTCTGGACACAGGCAGACTTATTGGAGACTCCGGTGCACATTCACAGACTAATGTACTGTGAATACTATGCTAACTTTGAAATTTTTCCAACGATGATCTAGGAGATAATCATACACTATGTTTCTAAGAGTTTTAATTATCAGCCATCCTTCTGGTGACCTTCTCCTCCTATCAATGCCTCTCATTCATCACCCAATCATCTATTTTCCAGGCCCAGAGATAGGATCCAGGGAACCAGAGATAAGTAGAAGGTCTTTGTACTCTAGTGGCTTGGTGACAAGTATTTCTCATCTTAAGAATGAGGAGCCATTCTACAAACAGCTAAGGAAAACGAAGGCACCTAATTCATAACGAAGGCAGAGAAGTAAGCAATGAGCAGGTAGGTGACTAGTGATAGCCTAAAGTTTGACTTTATCTGACAACATATTGTTATATATTCAGCTACATGCACACATACACACACACGCACACACACGCACACACAGCACAAAAAGACATCAAAGTAGGACAGGGTTTTGCTAGGATGAAGGGGTCATCAGGAATGATCAGGAAGAGAGAATGATGGAGCAAATATGATCAGAATACATCCTATACCCATGTATGAAATTGACAAAATGAGGCAGAAGGGACTGGGCAGGGTTTTTTGTTTGCTTAAGATTATCTATGTGTATGTATTTGTTACTTGCTTATCTTTGTGTACATGTGCATCTTCTGGATCGCCCCAGTCCTTGGGGGATGGAGTTAACTCACCTAGCATGGGCCTGATATAGACAAGAGGTTAGGAAGGGGAGGGGAGGATTTGCATACAAATGAGGGGAAGGCAGAAGCAACTTTAGGAATAAAGGGAAAGGTAAACTATACAGGAAGTTTGTGGTTTGCTAAGAATAGCTAAACTGAAAGTTACCAGCAGGCCACTCCCAGTCCCTGTCATGCAGCCTCCACCCCAACTCAGCACACAACTCTCCCCATTGCTCTCTAAAGGGCCCTCTTTGTGTTAGCATGGCTTCTGATTTGCTCCAGAACCTCCTACTTCATATACTGGTGCCCTTGCTTCATCGGGTAGGCCACAGATGGTTCCCCCAGAGACAGAGGAGTCTTCACAGACAGCAGCAACAGCTCACAAGTATGAGCCACACCTGTGCCAGGCATATTCTAACCAGAAGCCCCCATTCCCTATATGTGGAATATTGTCATGTAAAATGTAACTGCTGAACTCTCCACACCCAGGGGCTGTGCTGGTCTGCATCACTACTGAGTCAACCACTTTCCCAAGTGTGGAGAGCACTACAGAAGAAAAAAATAAAAACCTGAAGTGGTGCAAAGTAGTGCCATTAAAAACTGATAGTGACTCATCGTGGCTAGACCTGTGGCAAGAATCATGAAAAGGGACTCAATTACATGCTTTACTCTTATCATTATTTTTAGATAAAAGGAAATCAGACTGGGAACTGGACAGGATTTAGTATGGTCTGGGAAAGATTTGTAGGTCATCATTTACTCTAAAAAAAAAAATTACCAAATTTCAATGCCACAGAATCTTCTGGAATCTAGATACTAAAAATCAGTCTATTGAGAGTAAAGGCTTCACTGGCCTCACACATCAATGTGGAAGATGAGCATGAGTCTTTAGTGAGCTCCTATAAGAATTCTGTAGATTTAACAAGCTCAGCACACCTGGAGAACAGATGTGAGATAAGACTGTTGCTCACTCTGCATCCATCCCACTGGTGTAGGCATAAGAAGGAATACCACTTCTCACACTGGGACTCCTGGACTTACACAGATAAGTGAAGTCTAAGAGAAGAAAATGTGACCTGAATAGGATATATAGTATCGAGTTATATATCACATAAGTTATCTATAACATAAGACTCAGACAGACCACTGGGCAAGGAACAGAATTTGCCATCCCAAAATAAACATGAATTCCATGGGACAGATGCAAAAGTAGAGTTTAGGAATAAAGCCAATTTCCAAATAAGCAATGAACTCAGCATATGTGGACAAACTGTATATGAGCTGTCATTAAGAATACAGGGGACGACTTGATTCTCAGCACAAGGGGGTAAGACTCTCACATGCCAACCTAGCATCTTCCACCAACATGGCTTTCCTACATACTGAACACTGCTTTTAAATACATAGTCCTTACAATCAGATGCAGTAGTCACTCCCAGACAACAGAATAAGACAAGCAGAAACAGTATGTTGATCCAGTTCATCTGAGCTTATCTTTCATGACAACCCTTTGAAACATTTTATCCACTGAATGCTCTCATTAGTTAGCTGTGACAAGATTCTTTTGGGGAACCTCTTCCTTTTTCCTTGTACCCCATCAGTGGTCTCAAGAATTGCCACTATTCTTTAGGTATTTAGGATAGACATGGATAGGGACATCTCTATTTTGATTTGTGTCTTTAAAGTTTTCCTATGTGCACAGTTTACTTGGGAGATATTTCATCATAATAGATTTATTAGGTTCTTGTTTGTCAGATACTAGGATATCATAGCCAAGTTGCTAGTTTCAAAGTAGCCTTCTGAGAGCTGAACTGAGTAGCAAAAGGCACAAAGGCAGCTGAGATGATCTGAAACATACAGTTTATTTCTTTGGAAATGAGGGATTATGAAAAACATGAGATTGATAGGCAAAGGATCCCAAAACCCCCAAGTTCGTGCTCTCAGCAGTTAACTGCTCCATTCAGCTCACCTTTGTGAGAATTGGGATAAACACTTGATTCCTTTGCCATTTGTAGTTAAGAAAGCCAGGAGAACTGTTTAATAAAAATGCTGCAAAGTGTAAGTGTACTGTGGGTCAGTGTCTGTGGTGAGAAAGACTGCCTCCACCCATAGACCCAGTGTTTAAACATTTGCTGCCCGGATGGTCCAACTGTTTCAGAACGATTAATTAGGAGGTGTGCCCTGGAAGTGTGTCACTGGAAGTGGACTTTGAGATGCTAAAAGTCCACATCATTCTGGTGGCCACACACATGGATCAGACACAAGCTCTCAGCTACTGTCCCAGTGCCCTGCCTTACTACAGCCACGCTCCCCACCGTGATCCATTGCATGATTTCTTTTATAAGTTACCTTTATTATGGCATCTTTTCACAGCAATAGAAAAGTAGCCAAGACAGCAACCCAAGACAGACTCACGCCACTCTTCAGTGCAAGGACTCAGACCCTCAGTCTCTTAGGGATCATTTCCCTTTGCACAGAACCACAAATCAGGCTGCATTATTTGAATCTGCCACCAGTCGGCTCAGTTTTCATTAACAGAAATTTTAGGTAGATAGTTTTAATTCTTTCCTCTTATAGGACATGGCAAACTATCACCCCTGAAGTCTCACTTCAAAAGAACACAGTCTTTTTTTTACTGGATCATGACTGCATTTTCAGTGCCAACAGGAAATGATGAAAAAAGGAAGGCCACTTACTGGAGGAGGGGGAAAATGAGTTCAAAATTCCTTTAAAAAGAATTTTCACAGAAAATAATCTTAAATGTTTGTTTGCTAGGACAGCATATGAACCAGGAGCCTGACTTCCAAAAGATCTGCAAAGGTGTCCAGAGTGGAGGCATAGGTCAAAAATTTAGGTCATGGAAATAGAATTATAAGACTGAGCCCAACTTGGACTATATAGTAAGATTCCATCCCCAAAAGGAAATATCATGGAACTTAGATTTTGCCCCCCCCACACACACACACCATATAATTTCAACAAAATCTTAATTGTATTTTTAGCATTCAATGATGAAATGACTTAATAAAAGACCAGGTATTTGGACTGTCATCCTGGCCTCTCACTCTCCAGTGTCTGCATGGAATGGATGGAAACACCTGTCCCAGGGGTTCTTCTTCTACAAATTTATAAACAGTTCCCTTTGAAACTGAAGTACAGTAATTGACCTCCATGGACTCTCTGAAGTGACTCAAAGCCAACCTATGCACGAAAGCAAACTGATAAATCTATTCTGAGTTTTGACCCTACTGCATGTACTGGCTTTGTGGGAGCCTAGCCGGTTTGGATGCTCACCTTCCTAGACCTGGATGGAGGGGGGAGGACCTTGGACTTCCCACAGGGCAGGAAACCCTGACTGCTCTTTGGACTGGAGAGAGAGGGGGAGCGGAGTGGGGTTTGGAGGGGGGGGAGGGAGGCAGGGAGGAGGCAGAAATTTTTAATAAAAAAATTTTTAATAAAAAAAAATCTATTCTACCCATGGGTTCTCTCTGTATGTGTACCAGTTTGTAAATAAAGTGTAACGGCATAAACGAATGCAGACAGATTGCCAAAATATATACAGCTTTAATGAAGAAATGGACTTACAGAACCACCGTTCCATGGAGATCAGGAAAGCAGAAGCAGCATCTGGGAGCACGCTAGCCAAATTTATAGGCAAACATTAGCCCAAGGCGAACACGCCCCCTAAGGGGCGGGACTTATCCCTACATCTCCCGTTTTTGTCTAAATAAGACAGAACTAAACCAAATACAACTATATACAATAATAACAAATAATAAATATAATAAACAATATTGAGAATCAGAAGTTTTGCTAAAGGTTCTATCTCAAGGAGTCTAAATAATGTAGAGTAACTACAATTATATAATGTTCAACTCTGTCAAAGATCTGAGAAGGGAATAAATATTACTTAACAAACAAGATATATCCAAAATGTGCAACAATTGACAGAGACAACTGACTACCTAGGCAATCACCAAAAGTCTCGTTTGCAATGTTGAGTCAACCAACTTTGGCTAAGGCCTGACATAACTGACATACCATTATTAAAGGTAAGGAACTTTTTTAGAACTATCCTACCCTGTCTTGGCAGGATAAGACAATTCTGTTTCATTGTCAGAAGTTGAGGTATGGGCTTTTCTTAACCCAAAGGCCAGTTCTGCCAAGAAGACAAGCTCCCAGTGGAGTGTCTTTGGTGCTCAATGTTCTCTCGGGAATAGAGCGGTGTTGCCAGGAGCAATTGTGTCTCACTATCACGAAACTCTGAGTTATATTAAAGGCCATATTCTACAGCTCTCCAAAGAGGTTGAAGATTATCTATCTATACTGAGTATAATCTCTATATATCTAAAGAACCTGATTAGTCTAATTACAAATGACAAACTTAGATGACTATTAATCTATATAATTCTCAATATCTATCTAACTTAAAGACTAAAACAATAAACAACTGTGCAATATATGAAGACAATGATCTTCATCTGTAAACAATGTCATTACATATCAAATGTAAACAATGTTATTACATAAATAGTATCAGAGGTAGAAATGTACATTGTGATATGGTAGATGTATCAATACAATATAAGCATATTCTTATACAAAAATAGAGGTAGGAACACTCACATTCAATATTCAATATGTCAATATACAGAAAACAGTACCAATACAATTTTCTAAAAACAGTAACTCACAAATACCAATCATCCCATCAAACCAGTTAATCCCCCCCCCTTTTTTTTTTTTCGTGAACATACCCCTAATTCCATAAAACATCTCCCCATCCCCTCAACCCCAAACCAACCACTAAAAGATGTCCCTAACCCTGAGGGCAAACTCTGTTGGGAGAGGGGACGTCGTCCTCTAAGATTGCTTCAAGCTGACATGGGGGCGATGTTCTCCTTAGGGGCTCCTGTGAAAGCAAATGATGGTAAAATTCCCAAATTAACCTTTGACCTAAGAAAATTATAACTAGTCCCTGAGCACTTTGAGAAGGTCCGGCCAGAGTGTTGTCAAAAATGTGCACCATTCGAAATTGTCTTGTGCAGTTGGTACCAAAAAACAGGTCTCATATTAGCGCGTAAAAAAGAGAAAAAGAAAAAAAATATTCATGACGTCATAAAAACCAGGTTGAGTTGATGTTGTGGGGCCCCATCTTCATCCTGGAAACTTCAAAAATTACTGTAGGGAAATTTGTTGCTTGTTATGGGAAATTTAAACATTAACAACAAGGACATATTCTGACATATAAAGAAAGACACAGATATGAGGAAAAGCAAAGAAAGTTTATCAAGTATATAATTATCCTCATTCTGTCCCATTTCATGGCTCCTGATCTGAGACAGAAACTCTGAGATATCTCTTATCAACAGGCTTGGAATTGAAGAGGGACTGAGCCATAGTCCAACTCCAAAACCAGCTCTACATATTTATAAAGAAGCGTTCAAAGAGAAAAAAGAAAATATATATATAATCAATACTTACTCATGTTACTGTTGAGTCTTAGTGGGTCGTAACTATTTTCCATCCATCAGTTATTAAATATTCAGGGTCCCTTAAATTCTTTGAAGATCAGTATTTTCCTGTGGAGATAAAAAAAAAAAAAAACCCTGCCCCCAACCTACCTGAATTCCTTACCATCAGTATGCTCGCCATCCTTGTGAATGAATTGTTATTTATCTTTTCCAAATGGCTTTTCTTCTTCATACCGAACCTTTATTAATTTTGACGGTATCCACAATTGTTCCTCACCTGTGGAGATAAGAGCAAAACCCCTTCCCCAACGCAGCACATCTCCTGGCTTCCATTGTGAGGTCAGCACATCCTTGAAATAAACTGGTTGATTTAGTTCAGTAGACTTTTCCATTATCCAATGTCTTTCTGCAGCCGTTGTCCCCTTCTCATTAGCGTTAAGAAAATTCAAGGTTAACAAAGCATTATGTAACCTATTTCTGGGGGTGTTTTCCACCCCTTTCTGTTTATTCAACATATCCTTTATAGTTCGATTTGATCTTTCTATGACTGCTTGACCTGTAGGATTGTATGGTATACCTGTAACATGCTTGATATTGTAATAGTCAAAAAACCGTTTCATTTTCCTAGAGGCATAAGCAGGACCATTATCTGTCTTTATTTGTGTAGGTATACCCATGATAGCCATGACTTCTAATAAATGAGTGATTACTGAATCAGCTTTTTCTGAACTTAAAGCAGTTGCCCACTGAAAGCCTGAATAAGTGTCAATGGTGTGGTGAACATACTTCAATTTGCCAAATTCTGCAAAGTGAAACACATCCATCTGCCAGATTTCATTCCTTTGGGTGCCCTTTGGATTAGCCCCTGCAGGCAGTGGCGTTTGGTTATAGAAAGAGCAAGTAGGGCATTTCTTTACAATCTCCTTAGCTTGTTGCCATGTGATAGAAAACTCTTTCTTCAAACCTTTGCTATTAACATGATGTTTTTTATGAAATTCAGAGGCTTGTAGCACACTACCAATCAATAATTGATCAATTTCTGCATTACCTTGTGCTAGAGGACCTGGCAGACCCGTATGGGATCGGATGTGTGTTATGTACATAGGGCAAAGCCTGTTCCTGATCAAATCTTGAACCTGGATAAACAATGAGGTTAGTTCTGTATCATCAGGTATAAATTCAGCAGTTTCAATATGTAAAATAACTCTTTCTGCGTATTGTGAATCAGTAACTATATTAATAGGTTCTCTAAAATCCCTTAGCACCATAAGAATGGCATATAATTCTGCCTTCTGGACAGAATCATAAGGACTTTGTTCCACCTTACCCAAGTCTTCCGATTTGTAACCTGCCTTCCCTGTTTTATTGGCATCAGTATAGAATGTACGGGCTCCAGTTATTGGAGCATCACGGACGATTCGAGGAAGGATCCAAGAAGTTCTCTTTATGAAGTTAAGCCTCTTGCTTTTTGGATAGTTGTTATTAATGTCTCCCAAAAAATTAGCACAAGCTCTTTGCCATGTTTCATTATCTTCCCATAATTTCTTTAGTTCATCAGCAGTGAAAGGCACTATAATTTCTGCTGGGTCTATGCCTGCTAGTTGACGAAGTCTCAGCTTGCCTTTTATAATTAACTCAGAGACTTTTTCCACATAAGTTTTCAGTTTTTTACTTGGTTTATGTGGTAAAAAGATCCATTCCAAGATAATATCATCTCTCTGCATTAAAATTCCTGTAGGAGAAATTTTGGATGGTAATATGACGAGAATACAATCGAGCTCTGGATTCACCCTGTCCACATGTGCCTGTTGTAATTTTTCCTCAATTATTGTCAGTTCCTTTTCTGCTTCAGCTGTTAATTCTCTGGGACTGTTTAAGTCTTTATCACCTTCCAAGGTTTTGTTCAAATGAATTATTAGATCAGGTGTTATCCCAACAGCTGGTCGTAGACTGGAAATGTCTCCTAACAGTCTTTGAAAGTCATTAAGAGTCCGTAGGCGATCTCTCCTAATTTGTGCCTTTTGTGTCTTAATTTTTTGCAAACCTATTTTATAACCTAAATAATTAACAGAATCTCCCTTCTGTATCTTCTCAGGAGCAATTTGCAATCCCCATTTAGGTAAAAGTATCTTTATTTCTTCAAACAGTCTGTTCAAGGTATCCATGTTTGAATCGGATAACAAGATGTCGTCCATGTAGTGGTATATTATAGATTTGGGAAATTTCTTGCGTATTATTTGCAATGGTTGGTTCACAAAATATTGGCACAAGGAGGGGCTATTTAACATACCCTGGGGGAGGACGGCCCAGTGGTACCTCTTGGAAGGTTGAGAATTGTTGTAAGTAGGCACCGTGAAGGCAAATTTTTCTCTATCTTCTTTTTGTAAAGGTATGGTGAAAAAACAATCCTTTAAATCAATAACTATAAGAGGCCATCCTTTTGGTAATAAAGAGGGCAAAGGGATTCCAGATTGCAGAGGACCCATAGGTTGAATAACCTTGTTGATAGCTCTGAGATCTGTCACCATTCTCCATTTACCTGATTTTTTCTTAACCACAAATACAGGAGAATTCCAAGGGCTGGTAGATTCTTCTATATGTCCAGCATCTAATTGCTCTTGTACCAGCTGTTCTAAAGCCTGTAACTTTTCCTCAGCTAGAGGCCATTGCTTTGTCCATATTGGTTTCTCAGTCAACCATTTTAGAGGCAAGGCTGTTGGTATCTCTGAAGGGGCTTCAATTACTTGTTCTTGTATGGCCCGAATGGCCGGTTTTCTCCGTTTGTAATATCTTTTAATATTATTCTCAGAAATATAGGCTCTAGAAGTAGCAGGAATGTTAATTTGGGTATTCCATTGTTGTAATAGGTCACGACCCCATAAATTCATTGCAATATTGGCTACATATGGCCTTAATTTTCCTATTTGTCCCTCAGGCCCTATACATTCAACCCATCTTGTGCTCTGTCTTACTCGAGATAGGGTTCCAATTCCCAGGAGCTGAACATTTACATTCTGAAGAGGCCAATACGGATGCCAAGATTCTGGGGTAATGATACTTACATCAGCACCTGTGTCCAGCAGGCCAGTAATAAAAATGCCATTTACACACACTCTCAGCTTAGGTCTTTGATCATTTATAGAAGTTTGCCAAAACACACGTAACTCATCTTTCTGCTCATTATCGTTTGTAACAGTAGGCATGAGGTTTCCTAATTGTCCTGACGAGGCACGTTCTCTGCAGAAACTGGAAATGACTGAACCATGTTTGCCATGGGGGCCTGTGAGGCCCCCCCTCTCACGTTTCCCGTCTGTATCAGGTTGCCTTGTCTATCTCTTGTAGACCTGCATTCATTCGTCCAATGTCTACCTTTTCCACATCTTCTACATAAACCTGAAGGCTGAGTCCTCCTATTTCTGTTATTTCTAGAAGATGCATTATTATTATTTCTGAAGATCCGTTGTTTACAATTCCTTTTCATATGACCCATTTTGCCACAATTAAAACATTTGGTATTCTGGTGTCTCCTTTTACCATTGGAAATTGCTTCTTCTACCCATGCTTCAGTGCCATAATCAAATGTATCAACATCCAGTGTATGCAAGACCCATTCTTCCAAGGGTGCTGATCTGAACCTTAAAGGCCCCAAAATCTTTTTGCATTCCACATTTGCATTTTCATAAGCCAAAGACTCAATCATTATACGTCTTGCGTCAGGGTCAGGTATCCCTATTTGCACAGCCTTAGTAAGTCTTTGTAAAAAATCACTAAAAGGTTCTCTCAGACCTTGTTTAATTGTGACAAATGATTCCATTCTCTGTCCTGGGTCTTGTACCCTGTCCCAAGCCCTTAAGGCTGCTGTAGTGCATATGGAGAGTGTGTTTTCGTCCAAATTAGCTTGTTCCTGAGGGTCAGAAAAGCGTCCTTCACCTAGAATTTTATCTAGGGAGATGTCACTTCCCTTCGCCTTTTCTTGCTGTTCTAAAAGTCTAGCCTCTTGCCTGAACAAGCATTTCCATTTTAAGTGCGGCCCACTCTCAAGGACTGCAGAGCTCAGCTGGAGCCAGTCCAATGGCGTAGCTCTGCTTGTGGATGCCCAAGACTTTAGCATCTCTTTAACAAAAGAGGAATGCATCCCGAAAGTCATGACAGCCTGTTTAATTTCTTTGAGATCATTCATACGGACATGCTCCCATGTATCTTCCTTAATGACCCTAGGGTTTCTGGAACCAATCACCTTCTCTGTTGTTATTACTGGAAAGGCAGGTAGAGCTGTAGGTAGAGATTTGTGGAAATTGTCCCGGAGGGATTTACCCACAGATGTAGTTAAAATTTGCCTTTCTACCGTTTGTTCTTCTTCATCAGAATTTAGAAATTCCTCAATCTTTTCAATTCTATTCACCATTGCCTTCTGCAATGTCTGTATCTCCTGTCCAGAATTATGTTCCAAAGCCTTCATTGAGGATTCTAAAGTATGAAGTTTGTCCATTAGAGATAACATCTCATCTTTGCACATAATTTTTATGGCATAAACCGTGCCCTCTTGTATTGACAATCTTTCTACCAATCTGTCATAAGCTTTAGACAAAATCCGATTGTCACATTCAGCAGTTTTGATTCTCTCAGTTAATATTTCAGTTCCTACAGAAAGGGACTGAAGCTTATGATCCAAATCACCTGTTCCCAATTCCATAGTAATGAGTTTCTCCTTAATATCAGCCTCTAATGTTTCAGTTCCTACGGAAAGGGACTGAAGCTTATGATCCAAATCAGCTTTTCCCTCTTCCATAGTAATGAATTTCTCCTTAATAGCAGCCACTAATGTTTCAGTTCCTACAGAAAGGGACTGAAGCTTATGATCCAAATCAGCTGTTCCCTCTTCCATAGTAATGAATGTCTCCTTAACATCAGCCTGTACCCTTTTTAAATTTTGCTCAGTTGATGCTCAGAGTCATGTTAAACAAAGATCTGTTCTCCTCCTGGAGAACTTCAAACTGATTCTTGAGAAGATTGTTGTCATTCTCAATTGTTTTTAAGCGTGCAACCTCTGCTCATAAAGACTTTATCATATTTCTATTATCAAACCATATAGTGCCAAGGAAAACTAAGAATCCCAGAAAGATCCATAGATGTGGGGTGATAGACACCGCTTGTAAAATCTTCCACATTGTACAATTAAAAAAAACTGTTAAATTCTTGAATGGTAATGTGTTCAGACATTTTATTTATAAAAGAAAAATTTTTTACTTGCAACGACTGGTTCCAGCCGGTGGTGGTCTCTGTGGTTTTGGAGCCTGTCTTGGAACTCGCTCTTGTAGACCAGGTTGGCCTCGAACTCACAGAGATCTGCCTGTCTCTGCCTCCTGAGTTCTGGGATTAAAGGCGTGTGCCACCACCGCCTGGCCGGCCTGGAACTCACAGAGATCTGCCTGCCTCTCTGTAAGGCCAAGTGTATCTCTGACTTGGCACAGGGGCCCGAGTCATGAACTAAAGAAACGGCCCCCGGGAGCGTGCTGTCTTAGCTAGCACTTGAGTCGGGGGCAAAATAGTCCAACATTGGACACCAAAATGTAACGGCGTAAACGAATGCAGACAGATTGTTAAAATTTATACAGCTTTAATGGAGAAATAGACTTACAGAACCACCATTCCCGCAGAGACCAGGAAAGCAGAAGCAGTGTCTGGGAACACGCTTGCCAAATTTAGAGGCAAACATTAGCCCGAGGCGAACACGCCCCCTAAGGGGCAGGACTTATCCCTACAATAAAGTTAATAAAGGAGTTCCCTAGGAGGTGGCTGAGTTTCTATGTGTAGAATCATGGCTAGAGAAAGTCAGAGGGGCAGGCTGTGGACCAGAGAGGTGACTCAGCATGTAAAACTGCAGGCTGCACATGGCAGCACCTACAAACAGTGGCTGTGTCTGTACTCCCAGCTCTCCTATGAGGAGATAGGAGACAGATATGATGAGAAAACGCTGAATCTCAGGGTCCAGCTAGCTTTGTGTGTGTAGGACAGTGACAGAAACAATGGAGACAACCCACCTCAAACAAAAACAACAGAAAACCAAGGTGGAGGAAAATTAACTTGCCCTTTGACCTTCACACATGTTCAGGCACTTGTACTCATATATAAATAAATGAACTTATTTTAAAATGCCTTCATGGTGTGCTGTACACAAACAAGTACTGTTCTCTAAGTACAGACAAGATTAATCTTCATGGTCAATCTATAAAACAACTAACTACCTCTTAGTAATGTCTTTGTGTCTGATGTTATGACTCACTTTTCATTTCTGATTTTGTTAATATGGATATTCTCTCTCTGCCTTTTGGTTAGTTTGGATAAAGCTTTGTATAATTTGTTGATTTTCTCAAAGAAACAACTCTTTTATTGATTCTTTGAATTATTTGTATTTTGTTGGTTTTACTTCTCAATTTGATTATTTCCTGCCATCTTGTCCTCTTGAGTGAGTTTGTTCCTCTTTGTTCTAAAGTGTTCAGGTATTTTGTTAACTTACTAGTCTGGTATTTTCCCAGCTTCTTTATGTAGGAATTTAGTGCTGTGAACTTACCTCTTCACACTGTTTAAATGTGTCCCATACATTTGGGTAAGTTGTGTAGTCATTTTCATTGAATTTTAGAAAGTCTTTAATTTTCTTTCTTTATATTTTACTTGATCCACTGAAAATTCGGTAAGCATCGTTTAATTTCCATCTATTTGTGCATTTTCTGAAATTAGTGTTGCTGTTAAATTGTAATTATAAGCCATGGTGATTCGATAAGATACTTGGGGTTATCCCATTTTTTATTATTATTTATTGAGTTCTACATTTTTCTCTGCTTCCCTCCCTGTCTCTCCCCTTCCCCCTTCAACCCTCCCCCAAGGTCCCCATGCTCCCAATTTACCCAGGAGATCTTGTCTTTTCTACTTCCTGCTTCCCATGTAGATTAGATCTATGGAAGTCTCTCTTAGTGTCCACATTGTTGTCTAAGTTCTCTGGGATTATGGTTTGTAAGCTTGCTTTCTTTGCTTTATGTTTAAAAACCACCTACATGAGTACATGTGGTAATTGTCTTTCTGTGTCTGGGTTACCTCACTCAAAATAATGTTTTCTATCTCTATCCATTTTCCTGCAAAATTCAAGATGTCATTATTTTTTTCTGCTGTATAGTACTCCATTGTGCAAATGTACCACATTTTTCTTATCCATTCTTTGATCGAGGGGCATTTAGGTTGTTTTCAGGTTCTGGCTATGACAAACAAAGCTGCTATGAACATAGTTGAGCACATGTCCTTGTAGCACGATTGAACATCCTTTGGATATATACCCAAAGGTGGTATTACTGGGTCTTGAAGAAGGTTGTCTCCTAATTTTCTGAGAAATCACCACACTGACATCTAAAGGGGTTGTACCAGCTTGCATTCCCAGCAGCAAGGCAGAAGTGTTTCCTTTTCCCCACAACCTCTCCAGTATAAATTGTCACCAGTGTTTTTGATTTTGGCCATTCTTACAGATGTAAGATGGAATCTCAGAGTTATGTTGATTTGCATTTCTCTGATGCCTAAGGATGTTGAACATTTCCTTAAGTGCCTTTCAGCCATTTTAGATTCCTCTGTTGAGAGTCTTCTGTTTAGGTCTATACTCCATTTTTTATTGGATTATGTGATCTTTTGGTGACCAATTACTTGAGTTTTTTTTTTTTTTTTTTTTTTTTTTTTTTTTTTTTTTTTTGTATATTTTGGAGATCAGACCTCTGTCTGATGTGGGGTAAGTAATAAAAAACACTATCCTGAGTGAGGTAATCCAGACCCAAAAAGATGAATATGAACCTTCATCTGGCGATGGATGGAGATAGAGACAGAGACCCACATTGGAGCACTGGACTGAGTTCCCAAGGTCCAAATGAGGAGCAGAAGGAGGGAGAACATGAGCAAGGAAGTCAGGACCACAAGGGGTGTGCCCACCGAGATGGTGGGGCTGATCTAATGGAAGCTCACCAAGGCCAGCTGGACTGGGACTGATGAAGCATGTGATCAAACTGGACTCTCTGAACATGACTGACAATGAGGGCTGATTGAGAAGCCAAGGACAATGGCACTGGGTTGTGATTCTACTGAATGTACTGGCTTTGTGGGTGCCTAGTCTATTTGGATGCTTACCTTCCTAGACCTGGATGGAGGGGGTGGACCTTGGACTTCCCACAGGGCAGGGAACCCTGACTGCTCTTTGGACTGGAGAGAGAGGGGGAGGAGAAGGAGGCAGAGGGAGGGAAATGGGAAGAGGTGGAAATTTTTAATATATAAAAAAAGACCTTAACTAAGGAAAAAAAAGATGTTTTCCCATTTTGTAGGCTGTCATTTTGTCTTGTTGACCGTGCTCTTTGCTTTATAGAAGCTTTTCAGTTTTAAGAGGTCCTATTTATTGTTTCTCTCGGTGTCTGTGCAGCTGGTGTTATATTTAGGAAGTTGTTCTCTGTGCCAATGTGTTCAACTGTACTTCCCACTTTCTCTTCTAAAAGGTTCAGTGTGGCTGGCTTTATGTTGAGGTCTTTGATCCATTTGGATTTGAGTTTTGTGCATGGTGATAGATATGGGTCTATGTTCATTCTTATACATGTTGATATCCAGATATGCCAGCACCACTTGTTAAATATGCTTTCATTTTTCCATTTGATATTTTCTGCTTCTTTATCAAAGATTAGGTTTTTAAAGATGTGTGGATTGATATCTGGGTCTTGTATTCGGTTCCATAGGTCCTCCTGTCTGTTCTTATGCCGATACCAGACTGTATTCAGTACTGCAGTTCTGTAGTAGAGTTTGAAGTCAGGGACTGTGATGCCTCCAGAAGTTTTTTTTTTTTTATTGCACAGGATTGTTTTGGCTCTCCTGGGTTTTTTGTTTTTCCAAATAGAGTACCATGCTTTCTATGTCTTTGAAGAATTTTGCAGGGATTTTGCTGGGCCTTGTGTTGAATCTGTAGATTGCTCTTGGTAAGATTGCCATTTTTACTATGTTCATTCTGTTTACCCTAGAGCATGGGATATCTTTCCACTTTCTGGTGTCTTCTTCAATTTCTTTCTTCAAAGATTTAAAGTTCTTTTCATACAAGTCTTCCACTTATTTGATCCGAATTACTCAAGAGATATTTTATGCTATTTGTGGCTATTGTGAAGGGTGTTGATTCTCTGATTTCTTCCCCAGCCCTTTTATCATCTGTGTACTGGAGGGCTACTGATCTTTTTTGAGTTAATCTTGTATCCTGCTACATTGCTGAAAGTGTTTATTAGTTGTAGAAGTTCCTTGGTAGAATTTTTGGGATCAATTATGTAAACTATCATATCATCAGCAAACAAGTGAATTTGACTCTTTTTCAATTTGTATCCCCTTCATATCTTTTTGGTGTATTACTGCTCTAGCTAGGACCTCAAGAACTATATTGAATAGATATGGAGAAAGTGGACAACCTTGTCTTGTTCATGATTTCAGTGGAATCGTTGGGAGTTTCTATTTAGTTTGATGTTGGCTTGCTGTATATTGCCTTATGTTTAGTTACGTTCCTTGTATTCTTGCTCTAAGACCTTTATCATGAAGGTATGTTGTATTTTGTCAAATGCTCTTTTGGCATCTAATGATATGATCATGTGGTTTTTATTTTTCAGCTTGTTTATATGGTGTATTTCATTGACAGATTTTTGTATGTTGACCCATCCCTGCATCGTACAAATGTGTCAAGGAAATCCACCATTTTTTTTTTTTGTATTTGGTGTGGTTAGCTTTGTTGTCTAGTACACGTTCCATTTTTGAGAAGTTACCATGAGGTGCTGAGAAGGTATATTCTTTTGTTTGGATAGGATGTTCTATAGATATCTGTTAAGTTTATTTGAGCAATATCATGTTAGTTCCCTTATTTCTCTGTTAATTTTCTGTCTGACAGACCTGTCCAGTGGTAAGAATGAGGTGTTGAAATCTCCCACTATTAGTGTGTGGGGTTTTACATATGATTTGTTTTAGTAGTGTTTCTTTTACACATGAGGGTGCCCGTGTATTTGGGGCATAAATGTTGGGTATTGGGATTTCCTCTTGATGGATTTTTTTTCCTGTGACTAATATGCTAATATGAAATATCCGTGTCTCTATTGATTGAATTTAGTTTGAAGTCTAGGATAGCTACACCAGCTTGTTTCTTAGATCCATTTGATTAAAAAATTTTTCCCAACCCTCTACTCTGAAGCAATGTCTGTCTTTGAGGTTGAAGTGAGTTTAGTGTATGCAGCAGAAGGATGGATTCTGTTTTCGTATCCAATCTGTTAGCCTGTGTCTTTTTACTGGTGAGTTGAGTCCATTTATATTCAGGGATATTATAACCAGTGATTGGTGGTTCCTGTCATTTTAGTTTTTGTTGATATTTTGTGTGTTTCACCCTTCTTTGGGATTTGCTGTTGTGTGATCCTCTATTGTCTATGCTTTTATGGATGTAGCTAACCTCCTTGGGTTGGAATTTTTCTTCTGGTACTTTGTGCAAGACTGAGTTTGTGGCTAGGTATTGGTTAAATCTAGTTCTGTCACGGAATATCTTGTTTTGTTCATCTAATGTGATTCAAAGTTTTGCTGGGTATAGAAGTCTGGTCTGGCACCCGCGGTCTCTTAATGTCTGCATAACTTTTGACCAGGACCTTTTGGCTTTGTTTCCATTGAGAAGTTAGATGTAATTCTGATAGATCTGCCTTTATGTTATTTAGCCCTTTTTCTTTGCACCTCGTAATATTCATTCTGTACACTTAAATGTTTTGATTATTATGTAAGTGGACTCTTCCTTTTATCTAGTCTATTTGGTATTCTGTATCTTCATATGCATATTTTTCTTTATGTTGGAAAAGTTTTCTTCCAATTTTGTTGTATATATTTTCTGTGCCTTTGAGTTGGACTTCTTCTATACCTATTATTAAGTTTTGTCTTTTCATGCTGTCCCATATTTCCTGGATATTGTGTTAAGCTTTTGTTAATATTTTCTTTGACCACTGAGTCTATTTCCTCTATTGTATCTTCAGAACTTGAGATTCTCTCTTCCATCTCTTATACTGTTTATACTTGCATTTGTGGTTCCTGATCATTTTCTTATAATTTCCTTTTCCAGAATTCCGTTTTATTGTCTCTACTTTGTTTTTCAAGTCTTCAATCATTTCCTTCATCTGTTTGCTTTTTTTTTTTTAAAGTGATTCATTGATTCCTCCAATTTTTTGTCTTTTCCTTCATTTCTTTGAGGAATTTTTTTCATCTCCTCTTTAAGGGCCTCAAACATTCTCCTAAAGCTAATTTTTTAGATAATTTTCTGTCTTCATCTATACTTGGGTGTTTAAGTCTTGCTGATGTAGGGCCACTAGTTTTTGTTGGTGTCATGTTGCTTTGAGTGGTGTTGAGTGTGTTCTTACCTTATCTACCCATCTTTTCCTCTGACTGATGTTTTTTGGGGCTTTGTCTCTGGTGATCAATCTTCCAGGTGCAAGTGGATCCAAGGCTCAGATGGTTGCTCCTCATGGTATAGTCAGGGCCATGGTCCCAGTTAACATGAAGGTCACTTTGTTCCTGGAGGTCGCTCAGTGTTCCTGGGGGGGGGGGGGACTTTTGGGCCTGCTCCTGCAGAGGTCCTGTTTCGGGTTACTCCCTTATTAAAGTTGCTGCCAGGTGCCTGCCTGCTCCAGTGAAGATGGGAGGTCACTGATTTATCCCCAGTCCTGCAGAGGTCTCTAGCTCAGACTTGCTACCTCAGCAGTGGCTCCCATGTACCTGTTCCTTGGAGGTCATTGCCTTTGGTATGTACCATTGGAGGCCACTGGTTCAAGCTGCTTCTATGGAGGTTGCTGCCCTGGGCCTGCTCTGGTGAAGGTCTCTGGCTTGGGTCTGCTCCCTCAGCAGTCACTCCTTTGTACCTGCTCCTGCGGAGGTCGCTGCATCAGGCCGGTTGCTGGCTCAGGCCTGCTGTTTTGGACCTGCTCCCTCAGAGGATTTCTCCTGAATATTTTGCAACTAAGCAGGAAGGATTTCAGAATGTATGGGCTGGGCTTAATAAGGATTCGAAGTGCATAGATGTAATCCCGATACTTGCTTCAAGGTCCAGGCCAGCTAAGGAGGCCAAGAGAGGTCCTATCTGGATGATGATGATAGGCTTCACCTCTTCCATTCTTTCATCCAAAAAGCCCAGGTATACTATTTTCTTAAGTTAAAATTAATTACCTGTTACTATTCACTCTTCATGCATGTTACTCCACATTGAAATATTTCTGCCAACCCAGTCAGAAATATCAAGACTAATACTACACAGTATTTTTCTTTCTTTGGGATGGAGGGGAACCTCAAACTGGACATGGGACCTTGAAGCCGAACTTCTTGACCCCACCTCCCACATGCTAGGATAACAGATATGTAGGCACTTAGCTCCTAGGCATGATCAGGTAAACTACATTGGCTCTGATAATCTTGGGGTTTCTCTGTATCATCCCCACTTATCATGCAGGGGCTTGTGCTTTCTTCCTCCTCCTGTAAGTCTCCTCGAATGACCAAGGTTGTATGTAAAATAGGTGATGCAAAAGTCAATGCACAGGTGTTTTACTTTCCTGAATTATGTAGACTGTCAAGCTGGTGTCTCCAGGTCTGGGATCCCAGAGCAGTGCCACCCAAACTGTGCTTGTCCTGGCCAGCAGAGTGGCATCTTGTAGGGTAGTCCAATCTGTCCAGTGCTAATTCCAACCCATTGGTCCTAGTTTTTAAAAGAATTTCCCTTCCCTCTGGATCATATAAACCCAACAACCAAGAAACATTAGTAATTGTCAGCTGGACTTTACTAAACACTTTGTGTTTAATATATTTTAAATTATAAAGAAATTACAAGGAACTCCTAAAAAATTTAATACAAAAATATTACAAGTTAGGACAATTAAGCATTGGTAGATGACATTTAAAGAAGCATGCAGGAAAAGGTAGCATAGGATAAACATTTTCACTGTTAACAGAGCCTGCGTGCAGCAGAGAAAAGCACCACAAAACCAAGTGTCCATAATGGCTTTTCTTCTACTGTAGTTTTCAAGTGAATATATAGGAAAAAATAAAACCCAGTAAACTTTAACCTAGTCAGCTACATATTATAGTAGGTAAGAAACCTAATTCATGATAAAGTATGAGAACTAGGAAATAAAAAGTAACCCCCCCTGCAATGCTGGGCTCAATGAGTTTCTGCTTAACTTCAGGCTCATACAGACTCTAATCCTTGGCAGCCCAATGCTTTCTGGAAAAGTATAAAAACAGAATGCTATTAACAACCTATGCCATGCAATATAAGTTAACTGCTTGAAAACTAAAGGTTGTTAGCTCTAGTAACTGCAGTGACAGCATGACAAGGCTGTATTTGCCTGTTCCTATCGAGGAGCTAAAGAAAGGTGGAGGACATGGAGAAGGCAACTTGACTAAAAAAAATGAAGAACAGGTCCGATGGTTCTATTCTGAAAAAGTCTCTGGTAACTACAAAAGTGTTGAGAGTAACCGAGGCTGGAAAGGGTGCCTTGAGACTTTCATCATAGATTATGTTTGCAGTAATATAAGCAATTAGCTAACCACTGCAGTGCGCTTTGTTTATGTGGAGGAGCTCCTGCCCTGAAAGCCTTCAGTGGCACATGTGGTGTGTCTTGTGTCACTGCATATGAAGCTAACAGTGAACCCGAGTCTTCATTCATGAGAGAAATCCTCTAAATAAAGTATCACATTTTCAAAATCACTTAGGAGTCATCATGATCTTTTAGTTATTACATGCTATTATTTAACAAATATAGAAAATAATCCCTCCATTTTAAAAAATCTTATCCCCTGCAAGAAGTAATAAAATAGCAAAAACTTTAATTTCATCTATGGGCTTCTTTAAAGTATACATCTTGGAAACAATGTTTATGAAAACAGTGATTCCCATGGCAGTTATACTCACTGGAGACAGTGAGAGCTAGGACTGAGAGGTTGTAATAGGGAAGACTCTTGGAGCAAAATCATTTACTCTACACTGATTAGTGGGAGATAAAAGCAATTGAAATGTAAACAGGAAATTGTAAACAAACACCACCATCCCTCTCTTTACTTGACTAAATAGTCTTTACAAACCACATGGGGAGCAAAGGTTTTATATATGTACACAGCCAACATAATATCAAAATATATTTTATTCTGGACCTCTTTCAGATCTGATTCAAATTACAGTTGTCAAAGCAATACAACGCAAAGGAGAAAACTGCAACAACAACACACACACAAAAAATGTGCCTGGAAAGGGTCAAAGGGTCATTAGGGACAAATCACTGTGATGTGGAACCAAAATACATCGTAAGTGTCATTGACATGGTCCAGGAGAGACAGGCATCTGCATCAGTCTTCCTTGCACAATCATCATGAAAACTGAACAATAAAGTTCTTTAACATATACAAAAACTGTCCCGGGCTGGTTTATACTTTTACAACAGCTTTACAGTTAACTGGGGAACTAAAGAGAGGATGCAGACATCACCACCCAGTGCTATGGTATGCTCACAGAATTAGACCCAATGGATTTGCCAAACCCAAATGAAAACATTATATATAACAATAATGTCCAAGTCAGGAGAGAAATCACTTCTGTATTTAAGGATGGCAGAGATACACAAAGAAGTCTGCCTGCTTGTAATGAGATGAAAAAGTACACCAGATATGACATGCACAACATTTCCTCCAACTTATCCAGAAATTCCAAAGAAAACATGAAATAGCCTGCTAGGTTTTTTTTTTTTAAACAAACAAACAAAAGCCTGGTTATTCAACCTGCTTCAACACTGTCACAGAAGGGCTGAAATAAAGAATGCTATGAACACCTCAGAACTCATATAGAAGACACAAGATTCGAAATAAGTGGATTAAAAAAAATGTGAGCACTCCACTCCCTTTTTTTTTCTCTCTTCTATATTCAACTAGAATCATGTATTAAAAACTGATATTAAACATGACAGACACTTCAGAGCTATTACTAGAAGGAGGAGCTCAACATTCCCTCCTCGCTGATATCAGAAAAGGAGGGAACCAAAATCAAACGAAAAATCACTCCCAGGGTCTCTGCAGGCTGGCTGCTAGCCCCGAAATGCTGGCTTTTGCTGGTGTGCCACAATGTTGGTCCACGCAGGCAGAATTTCTACAGCAACTATGCAAGTACCACTCTTAGCTCAAGGGAATGAAGCTTTGGGGAAATATGCAACGTGCTCACAAAAACATAAATGGTCTTTAAAAGAGCAAGACAGCACTGTCTGAGATGGTTTTCCTATGCATCTGTTAAAACCTGTCATGTCTGCTAGCAGAAGCCTGGTCATTTGTGACTCCTTTCAACACTACAATGCCCAATCCTCTGTGGGCCTCTGTTCCTTATTCATATTTTACAGTACTCTTTTTAACAAAAATCATTCTACATTAACAGATAGCTCCTTAAAAATAGTACTCTCTCATTAAATCTGATTCGACAGAAAGAATCCTAAGGAAAAAAAAGGAGTGCTTTATAAGTGAAAAGTACAAATCTTTGGCCTGTCTCTTGACATTTTTATGTCAAAAAGCAAAAAACCTTCATGTGATTCAGTCTATTGATTACTTTTTGCACCATAATTTGTTTTTTTTTATACCACAAAAGGAGGCACTTTCAGTACTGCAAAAGGTGTTTAATCCTAAAAACATACTCACCTAGAGAATAATTCATGAAAACAGAATTTGCTACACTCTAAGACCTATTCCAGTTACCACTCCTAAAGTCATCTGAAAGTCAATATTACCTGATCATGGAAAAAGGAAATGGGGCAAATCTATGTCTCCAGCATGGCGAGGAGAGATTCCTTCATGCCTTCTAAGGGTGGCAGCTGCTCCCTCTATTCAATGGTAATCAAAGAGTATTCATTTAAGTCTCCTTGCTCTCTTTTCCTTATGATTAAGTTCCTTACCGTAGAGCAAAAAACAGTGATTTAAATGAACACCATAGAAAGAGTACTGGACTCTGGGGATCTTCAGAAAAAGACAGGAGGGAAAGTAAGAACCCCAAGATAGAACTTCATATGCTGTGAAACATGGTCTCCCATGATCATCTGGAGAGACATGGTGCAGCATCTGTGGAGCAGCATTGTGGCACGCCAGCAGGCTACAGAGACAGAGACAGCAGCAGCAAAGCACATGGTACTATGCTCACAAAGCACCAGCAGCCTAAAGATGAACATACCTTCAGACAAGTCTGTCCGGAAAGATCCAAGACCCAAGACTTGGGGACAGAAAGCTCTGCACTGACGCTCTGTTAGACATCCTGTCATAGTTAGGTGCTGAAGTAAAATAGCCAAAGAAGGAGGAAAAGAAACCAAACTAACAAACACCCAACAGGAAGCAAGACAACATCATAAAATTCAGCTCTCATTCTGGCAGCTGTATTGCAGGAATTTGTGACTGTCTTTGAATCAGCTGGGAAGAATGTCAATGACTGTATGCAAATGAATAAAATGTCATATCAAAATACAAAGCACAATCAGCAACCACCTCTGACTTCCGCTTAGATTCAGTGCAACTGAGAAATGCACCGCTGAAGGAAACGCAGCGCAGGCATGCTCAAACGTTTGTATCTATTCCTGGGAGCACATTTAAAAATTATTGCACACATTTTTTATTTTTATTATTTTTTTTAAACAACAACAGAGGCCAACAGATGTGACCCTCTCAGTATAAGCAGAATCACAAGTGCCAGATACTCAGCATTGTAGATTTCCTACAGAGCCCCAGAGCAGTGAGCTCTACATATCTCAGTGGATCCAACCCTAAAAATACCTGGCACAAACCATAAACGACTGCCTCTCTGGGTGTAAATTTTAAAAATATTATTACAGTATCCTAGACCCCACTAAGAACAATGGGGAGATATAACAATGTATAGTGAAATTTAAGTGTATTCACCCTCTTTACCAAAAGCAAATGCTACCCTACCTTAGTGAAGACAAGACTTGCGTCAATCAATGCTGTTTTGCAAAGAACAAAGCAGCAGATACTGAGCATCGAGGCTGCAGGGCCGGGTTCGAGACGCTTACCAAAACACAGGGTGGGACTCAGCAGTCAAAGGCCTCAAAAGAACTAGTGACGCAAATAGTGTTATAAATTTTCTAAGCAATTTCTTAATAAAAAATTTAAAGATATAAATTTGACAACTGTTCTCTTCAGAAGCGACACACCTGGGATTCTCCTGTTAATAAGCACCTTCGCAAACATGGCCTCTAGTGAATATCTGTAGGTATATTGTACTTTCAGCTGAGCACAAGAAGAGATCTGATTGGATGCCTATATCTTTAAAAAATACTTGATATGAACAGAGTAGAAGACATGATATAGTAGTGATTACTGGAAAACAGCAGCTTAGATCTACGTTGCTTGAGAAAGTGCAGCCTTGAAGCTACAGATGCAGGCAGAGTGGCACAGCAGCCACAGTTCTCCCTGAACTCTCAGTCACCGCTACTCAGAAACCTCTAAGCAAGCCTTTAAAAGTTGTTTTTAAAACTAAGGTAGCAAACATTTTGCCAAGTGATGGCAGTGTTATATGCCATAATCTTGCTTTGTAAAAAAGAGAAATAACATGAGAGATTTTTAATACTGGAATCTGGGTTACATTACATATTTAAGCTTCTATACAGAATGATGGACACTTTGAGAAGCTAATCCTTATCCAGAAATATTTTAATCTCTTAAGAAATAAGTAAAACAGACAAATGGTTAAAAAAAGAAGAAAAAGGAAAAAAAAAAGCCCCATCCTAGGTTGCTCGTTCTCATAATAGTGCATATTCTGACCATAATTTAGTTATGGCTGCAAAACATCAGAAGATTATTTTTTTTTTAAAAAAAGTGTCTCTTCTTTATGGTATTTAAAAAAAATTGTGCCCTTCTAGTCTTTAATTGGCAGAAATACGTCCCAAAGAAAAAACTATTTTACTTAAGCTATTATTTCTCTCTCTCTCTCACACACACACACGCACACACATAAAACAAAAACAAAACCCCAAAAGAAAGATAACATAATACCCTTTGCTGATGTGTCTTAGAGAGTAACATGACAGGCATCATGTGGTTTCCTTTAATTCCAACTCCTTCACAATATGCATCAAATGAATATATGCTCTGGGAGCCATAAAATGTACCAAACATCTACCTTTCCAAAGAATGCAGTAAAATATTTTTAAGATTTTTTTTTAAAAGGTAAGGAAAAATAAAAGCAAGAAAATGATTCACTCCCTTACTTCATGCATCCATAATCTAAACCAAAACAAACTTGAAAGGAAGAACGAACTACCGCTGCGAGTTTTTGTTAAGTCCTTGTTCTCTGTACATACAAACTGTGCACTACTGAAGGGAAAAAAAGAATATAATCCATGGTGTCGGCTGATTTAAAGAGAGAAACAAGGCTGTTATTAATATCCAAAACTGGTACATGTGTGGTTTGCTCTTATAACGCATATTCCATCTCTTCTGCTTTTCATATCCAAACTTCTAAATGCTACTTAGGGGCACAGCAGGTTAGATCCCAGCACTTGGTGAGCAGAATTCACAAGCTGGGAAGAGACTCATCTTCAGGGTACAGCTGTGTTCATATATACTGCATGTATATATTTCTCTTAGATTTGGCTGTAGTGGACTGGCCATGGTTCAAGTGGGACTATAGCAGGATGTAGGTCAGGGATAGTCTTGTGGCTATGTACACATTCATAGTCGGTCCATGGCTTCCAACTAGTAACGCTATTTCCGAAGGTCTAAGACACAAACCTGTAAGAGATTACAACAGTCAGGCAGAAATCTGCCTTACATTTCAAGCTTAACTTGTATATGGATCACAGTGTAATTTATAATGTTTCTAAGCTGAATATTCACAAAGTGAAAACAACAAATCACAAAAAAGACTTAAGTGAAGGGCCTAAGATCACTAAGCTATGAATCCCCACAAGCTACAGCAACTGAAGAAATGCTGTCATAATTTTTAGAAATTAATCTTTATAGTCAGTAAAAAGGAGATGGGAGACATAAAAGTACTGTTCCTAACTCTCAAATCTTAATAAAAGGCATCAACATTATGAAAGCCATCTCATTGATAGCCCTGGAACTCTGTGGCTTCTGTTTTACAATAGCAGAGGCTGCACTACTGTTTTCTCAAAACACAACCTACTAAGAACATCCTAAAGGTCTCAGTGTCAAATATGTCCATGAAGAAATCAGTTTCAACTCCACAACCTTAACACTTCCTCTACTGACAAAGTCACCTTAAGCTTTACTTTATTCAAAGGTAACAGATACATCCAGCACATGTCCAGCACAGGGAGTGGTGGTAGGATGATGCCAGTACCTTCATTAACATTTTTTATTTTGCTAAGACTGTGTACTCAACATGTCCTCTGCTCTCTAAAAATGTAGGAGTATACTCACTGAACCATCTGATGCACTGGCTCCAACTTTGTCTCCTGCTGCATTCCAGCAAACTTCAAAAATCCCACCGGTTCCCCTGTAACTGTGAACTAGAGCACCTGTCTGAAAATATGAAAAACAGAACCCTAAGAATCATCATAGAAATGAAAATAGTGAGGTGAGATTATAATGTGTGAGAGGGAATCATGAGACTCCATCCCCTACACACACACACACACACACACCCCAATGGTTGCTGAGGGAAGAAGACCCATTTTCTTTAGTGGTGTAGCTGTTGCCAGTGCTCCAACAAGTAACTCCATTTAGATTCACAGTCTTCTCCAATCCCCAAATGCCACTAGAGGAGAAAGATTAACTAGGCAAGTAAAGAAGTCAGTGGAAGTGTGACAAAAAGACAGGGGCTTTGATAAAAATATTGTATGATGTGCAGTATACATAATGGAACCTATTATTATGTATAACTACCATATAATAATTTTAAAAAGGAAAAGAGGGGAAAGAGAAAAACAAAGAGTGAGGGCAGAGGAAGAGAAACCCATTTAGGAGGCTAGTATTGTAGAATTATTATTGTAATTCATATAAACCTAGATAAAGTAATTTAAAAAGCAGTATATGGGCTCATATAAACTGTCAAGGAAAATAGAACTTGTGAATAGTTGGGGTATGAGAATGAGTCAAAAATATATTCTGATGCATTATTTTTAACAATC
This sequence comes from Alexandromys fortis, assembly GCF_014885135.2. NCBI lineage: Eukaryota > Metazoa > Chordata > Mammalia > Rodentia > Cricetidae > Alexandromys > Alexandromys fortis. The sequence continues at coordinate 1,002,415 of NW_026068125.1, forward strand.
AAGAGGTAGGACTTCATTTCAAATAAAAATATAGACAGGTTCTGAAACTCCAGAAATGTGCTATGGTAATCCCTTCACAGATGTGATCAGACTATCCTCAAGTGATGTATGGTGACCATTCCCCACTAGGATCTTGAGCCTCTTTGAACAACTATAGATGGGACAGTCAATGCAGGTTATAAAGAGTGCCTGCTACTGAGAGACGTATGCATTGTGTCAATAACAAAACAGCATTGCAAAGATCAAGTTTAAAAAAAAAACAAGAAAGACACTGTGTTCATGCTGTTATGGCATGCTCCTTGAGTAGTGTGAGTGTGTCAGGGATAGTCCAAGGTAGGTAAAGGAAGAAAAGATGCACGTATCCTTCTTGAAGGATGCTATAGAAGTTCCTTAAGTGTGTCCAGGAATGTTAACAATCCCATTCTCTTAGCTGAATTCTAAGAATAGCTATTTTATTCCTTTAATGAAAACAAAAGATCAGTTGCTACCTAATACCTAAAATCAGACCAGAACTGTACTTTCCTGTGAAGCCACAGTTCAGAGGACAGAGGCTGTACAGTGCAGCTAAAAATAAAAACTACAAAGGTCTGACAGAGCACGAGTGACCCCTGAGGATTTTCTTCACAACAAAACCCTCACACACCTTGCCCACCACTATCCTGGCACACAGGCCTCAACACCTTGGTCTTGACTTCCTCTCCAAATTTAGCTCAACATCATATACAAACCACAGATGTTATGACTGAACTTTCAGAAATTTCTCTTTGCTAAAGTTTTCATAGTTTGAGACCAATGACAAATGAGTACAGCAGCCTTAAGTATCTGTGCTTACTGAGAAAACAAAGAGGACGGAGGCAGGATGGAGAGTGACTAAGTGTAAAAGCAGACCCCGCAGACCACAGACCTATGGCAGATGGATAAACGCGGGGCTAAAACAAATGGCTGCTCACCTGCCCAAGCTACCTATATTAAGAACATCTACCAATCTATCTTTAAGTTGAGGCAGGACGGTAATAAGTCCAAACACGACCAAAGGCAGATCTGTGATGGTGAGGATTAGTGGGTCACATTTATCTTATCTGTATGCTGGAACAAGATGCTCACGGGACAAACTATAACCAACAGCAGAGTCTGCACCCACCACCAGATGCCATCTGTCATTTCACACTCAGGTTTAAAAAGGTAAAGGGACTCCAACAGTGGACAGCACAACAGCAGACAGCTGGTCAGATAACCTTAAATAAGTTACATTTCACTGAAATTATTTTGGCACAATGGATTACAATTGGAAAAATCTTCCAAGCATTAAGCAAACACCAAAAAGAAAACGTATTTAAAAAAACAGCATTCATACAAATGTAAAAATCACAAAACACATCAGAGCAATCATAAAAATTTACTGAAGAAATAAGCCAGATAAATGGATATAACGTATTCATGGGTAATGAATTCAAAGTAATACATAGACTTAATGTAGTTAAACAAATTCAGAAATACATCTAATTTAGGAAATGCTGAAGACTAAAGTGCCAAGAACAGAGACACATGCCATAGAGAGTAGTTAGGCCTGCACTGTGGATTCAGCTATGTACAAGGACACAAAAGAGAATTGGGGGCTAGAGATGCAGCTCACTGTAGAGGGTGCTCACCTGGGACCCCTAGGGACCTAGCTCAGTCTTCTGGACTATGAGGCAAGGAGCAAGCAGCCAACCATGTTCATGGTTGACAGATTTGGTATACATAGTAAAAACAGGAAACAATGAATGAGTCCAAGACAACTGCCTAGCCACATGAAAAGATGACTTTCTTTCTGGACCTCACACCATACAGACTACAACAGGGACCACTAACAAAATCAAGCTTAAACATTGTAGGAAAAAAGAAAAAAAAAAGAGACCCCAGTAACATAAACACACACACACACACATATATAAACACTAATCTGAACACTCATTTGAAAGAGCGATACAGCAAGTTCTCCATGAAGTAGGTGGAAAGGAAGACTACCGCAATGATACCCAGGATGGAAGAGACCCAGAACATATAAGGACCAAGTAGCCAACAATCAAAAAAATGATGTAGGTGGGTCTTCTATCTAAATGTTGTTTCATTGAATAAAGAAAACTGCTTGGCCTGATAGGTCAGAACATATGTAGGCAGGGAAGACAGAATAGAATGCTGGAAGAAGGCAGTGAGACGCAGGTGCTATAGCTCTCCTCTCAAAGATGGACACAGGTTTAAGATCCTTCCTGGTAAGACACCACCTTGTGGTGCTACACTCATTAATAGAAATGGGTTAGTCAAGATGCGAGAGTTAACCCATAAGAGGCTAGAGCTAATTGGCCAGGCAGTGTTTAAAAGAATACAATTTGTGTGTTGTTATTTTGGTGTAAGGCTAGCCGTGCGGGAGCTGGGCGGGAACATAGCTCCTTGCGCTCCTCACTACAAAAAAAGAACAGCAGAGCTGTATTGTTTCTACTCTAAACAGAACATGAAACTAAATGTATAAATAAATATTTACCAAATCACAAAAATGTTTAGTGAACTGAGAATTCAGGATACAGAAGATACAAAGTACAAAATGGTATGGATTCTTCATGAACCCAGAGTTTCCTTTCTGAGTATACAAAATCAAACATGCACACACATAGATATGCAAAAATACTTTAACATATTGCCCACATAAGCATTAGAAAAAGTTTGATTCATTTGCATGTCAATAACAAAACGAACCAAACCACTGTTTTAGACCTCAATGAACTCCTATAATCATAAACCAAAAACTGTTAGTGCAAATCACAAGTTTTAAAAGATATGTAGTATATCATACGATTTATATACAGTTTTACCACACAGAATATACATTTACTATGGTATTGGCTAACAACTCTTCATGACTGGTGCTGACAGGTGTTAAATACTTTAGCTGGGTCAATAAAACAATTTGGTTGAAATCCTTTTGAGAACTAGAAGAAAGATATATACAACAAACACAGCAAAATATCCTTATAAAGTAAATCTGAAGATTTATGTTAATCATATTCATGTTTATGTTCACTCCCAGGCATGCATCATTGTTCAGGTTTTAGAAGTTGAACTGTATTCACCAGTACTCTCTTAGGAACACAAAAGTAAAAATTTGAAAATGGTGGTTTTAAACAGGTATTTCATAATAACAAAATTTGTTTGGTATATATTTATAAAGAAAAATAAAAGAATCCAGATAAGACATTATATATGTGTGTATGCATGTATGTATTTATGAATATATAGAGCTAGTTTTGGAATTGGCCACTGGCTCTGTCCCTCTCTAAATCCAAGCATGTTGTTAAAATAAAAATTCAGAGTTTCTGTCTCATGTCAGGAGCATGATATGAGAAAGAAAAAGGAATTTAGAAAAAAATTTACTTTTCTTCCTATCTATTTTTGACTCTATTGTACCTTTCATTGAATATATACATCTGTATAGGTCTATATAAATATTTAAATTTTCTACAATGAAAAATAAATTTTCCTGCACAACTCCACCTGGTTGATATGATGTCATGATGCTGATAATGCTTCTACAAGACCTGTTTTGAGTACCAGCTGCTCAAGATAGTCCAACTTGGTTACCTGAAATGCATTTTTTCTTTTTACAACGTTCTGGCCAGACCTCCAAATAGGAAGCGCAGAAAAACCCTACCAAATACTCAGAGACTATTTGCAATTATACCAGACAGTATTATTTTACTTTCACAGGATCCCATAGAAAAGAACATTGTCCCCATGACAGCTGGAAGTAATTCTAGAAGACAACGTCTCCTCTCCCAACAAAGTTTGTCCTCAGGGTCAGGGACATCATTTAGGTGTTGATTATAATTGGTATAGGGTTGGGGGTTGGGAAAAAAATTATGTCAGCTCAAGGATCTCTTTGGGAAAAAAAAGGAGGAAATTATTGGGATAATAGATTAGTATGAGCTTACTCACACTAGTAATAATAATAATAGTAGAAAGTAATAGAGTGAATACTTGTGAGTTATTATTTATAGGCAATTACATTGGTATAGATTCTTGTATACTGATACAAAGTTAAATTACACTGAATACTGTATGCATGCATGCTTCTACCTCTGCTTAAAACATTTTTATATATTGATATACATTTATCATATTGCAATGTACATTTCTACCTCTGATCAAGATACTTATACATTGTTTGCAGTCTGAGGTCATTGTCCTCACTTGTTGCATATCTGTTTATTGTATAATATTCTAATATGAAATCTTAGTCTTTAAGTTATATAGGTATTAAGAATTATAAACCAAAAGTCATCTATTTTTGTCATACTTAAACTAATCAGGTTCTTTAAATAGAGATTATACTCTGCATATATAGGTAATCTTCAACCACTTCAAAGAGCTGTAGGATATGGCATTTAAATAACGTAGGGCTTGGTTGAAGTGAGACAGGATAGCTCCTAGCAGCATTTCCTGCTTACTCAAGTAATATTATTTCCCTTCTCAGATCTTTGATGGGGTTGAAGACTAGATAATTGTAGTTACTTTCCTCTCATGACTTGGCCAAGTTATTTATTTATACAAGACTTAAACTATAGTTAGGATAGGATAATTATTGAATATATTTGTTCTTATTGTATATAATTTTGTATTAGGCTTAGAACACTCTTATTTAAACAAAAGGAGGAGGCGCTGTAGGAAGTCTTACAGCTAGCCAGTGGTTATCCTCCCAATGGGGCATGGCCTCTTATAATGTATAAGCCAATGTAGAACATGCATCGACTCTTTCTAGTTGCTGGATTCGGTTTCTATTCTCCGTTCAAGCAGAGGATTCTGATTTGTAAGTTTACCCCTAAATAAATAACCATCTATTTCTCAATTCTGAGCTAGTGTGGGATTTCTTTTAAGCATCCTTCCACAACATTATCTAGTAAGATATTAAGATATGATACATATTTCTTTCTTTTTTGATTTTATGGTTTGATTGAGACAGGTTTTCTCTTTTTAAAAGCCCTGGCTGCCCTGGAACTAGCTCTTGTAGACCAGGCTGGCCTCAAACTCAGAGATCCACCCACAACTGCCTCCCGAGTACTGGTATTAAAAGTGTATGCCACCACCATCTGGCAAGATAGAATATTTTTATTTTAAATCCAGGAACATGCTTCTAATCCCAGCACTTGGAAGAAGAGGCAAGACAAGTTCAAGACCAGCCTAACTACAAAGTGAGACCTCTCAAAAAACAAAAACCACCAACAATCCAGTTGAAAAAGGAAAGAGCATGATCTAAAAGAAACCTCCCCTACAGGGGAATTAACTCCAAGCACTGATAGAGGAGATTACCTGAAATAATTCTGTACAGCAAAGCAAATATTCAGCAGAGTAGAGAAAGAAAATTGAAACGGGAAAAAAGTTGTGCCAACTATACTTTAGTTAGAAAAATATAGAGAGAAAATATTTTTAAAAGTGAAGCACTGAATAAGCGACTCATCCTGCCAGCGAATCGGGAACTAAGCAACTGACATGGCCAATAAACGTTTCCTAAGTATTCAACATCCTCGCATCAGAGAAAAGTACATTGAAACCACTTTAAACTCCCAGCTTCCCTAGTCAGAATGGCTGTCATTAAGCAGACAAGGGTCAACGTGCTGGCAAGTGTGCAAACCAGTCCAGTACCTACAGAAACCAGAGCACAAAGACAGGACCACATGCAGGTGTGGCATAAGTACACACCTGTAGGAATTCCTCAACATGCCAGAGACACGTGCACAGCCATGTTTACTGCTGTACTATTCAAAATGAGCAAGAAATGAAACCAGCCTAGGTGTTTATCAACAGAGAAAAGGAATGCATATTTATGAATGAAATTTTATGTAGACTTAAAGAAAAAATAAAACCATGACATTTTACAGGAAAATGGCTGAAATGGCAATTATTGCTAAGCAAAATATGCCAGACTCAGAAAGATAAATATAACGTTTCCTTTCAAGGGGTACTTATGTGGGTGGAGTACTCATTATCATCTAGTGACATCATAAACGGGGGGGGAGGGGTCAGGTAATAAAACCCATGAGATGTGAAGATGGAACGGGAGGCTGTGGGGTGGGTGGAAGGATCAGAGAGGGGACTGGGAAACAATTCAACAAGAACAAAGTATATAGAAAGTGCCATAATGAAGTCCTTAGTTCCAATGCTAGTTTTCAAAGTAAAATTAAAATGAATTTTTAAAAATGCTCAGAAAAGTCAGCCTACACCCTCAGGTATATAAGGAGACACTCAGCCCTATTCCCCACTGAAATGCCATGCTCTGTCTGGAAGTCGGACCTCTGCTGAGTATGACCGAGAAATCTCATGGTGCTTTGTGCAATGAGCAACTCAGTAAGGATGAAAGAAGCTGCTAAGAACAGTTACTTTAGGGCATGAGGGCAGAGATGGCCTGAGCTCCTCAGTGTAGACCTTCCTAAGCCACAGGATGTAGAACTTAATGAAAACTACTCAAATGTGATGGTTTGTAGTAGGTAATTTGTGTCGTTAACTATGGTGGAAATCTATCAAAAGAGTTGTCAATAATATATTAGTATGCCAGACACCAACAAAGACCTGGGGAACACAGAAGACACAGTATATGGTGCACAAAAGCTCACTCACTGGCTTCTATTTGAAAGGAGGCTCTTTACAGTACCCATCCCTGAAAAGGCAGCAGGGTGTTAAATCTGGTTCAGTCATGCAATCTTGTCTTTTAACCTCAACAAATGTCAACTACAACACTTCTTATCTCATATCCACTATGTTGCTCAAAAATAAAATAACAAGACAAGAGATCTAATTCTAAATTCTGATTTGCACAAAAAAAAATGCAGTGTTCAATCACTGTTGACTGAAAAATACATTGTTGATTTTAAGAAGGCTTTTAAAACTAAGCAGTAAATTGATGTCAAATGAGGAATAACCAAAATATAAGTAGGTAAATGCTTCTAACTCAGTAAGTGTGTTTGACAGTACTGGGACGTACCTGTGTGTTCCAGATGTGTACACATTTGTCAAAAGAACCACTTGCCAGATACCTGCCATCAGGGCTGAAAGCCACACTGTACACAGGCTCTTGGTGTTTTGTCAAAGTATGGATACAAATGCCTCGGTCAACGTCCCATAACCTAACTGTAGAATCAAAGGATGCACTGAAAGTGAAAGGGAAAATAATTTTATAAGTAACTAAATATTCTCTTAGTCTTGTCCCCAGCTTCCCACATTCTGCCCATCAGATTATACTGTTAAAATCCAAGTATTGTAGAAACTGGAAAACAAACAAGAAAAAGCTGAAGGCCCAGCTCTTGCCCAGTCACTGTATTCCCAACAGTCCTAGTTATTGGTCCATGGCTCTGAATATCAAATGACTGTATTTTGGGATTCATCTCTCTCTTGAATTAAAAAAAAAAGCTGCCGACACAACAATTTTATTATTATCCTATGCCCCAATGATCTGTATGTCTCAATATAGAGCCCAAGTTGATTACTATGTTAGGCATACTGGCCTAAGTGTTGGATTACAAGGACAAGACAAGCCTACTTGTGGGGTTTTATTTAAGAGATTTAAAAAAGAAAAAAAAGAAAGAAAAATGGCATTAAGGCCTGAAATACTAATAATGCTAAAAATCCCACGTTTAAAGGTTTCCATTGAAATATATTCCTCCCAAGATATACTCCGTGTTTTCTGCCATATTTTCCCAAAATTTTTATTCTTGAGAGACTCAATAGGAAAAGTGAAACAGACATATTACCTTGCTAGCATAAGATTGGCATTTGGATTATTTGTCCCTGGTCCTGTTGGACTCCATTTAATAGTATAAATTTCTTTATTATGTGCTTGCAAATCATGGACACAGTTATCTTGCTTCATACTCCAAATCTACCAAGAGAAAAAAATTGGTAATTTTTTCCATATAACAGATACATTTAAAAGTATTACCTTTCCAGTACAAAATGAGTCATCAAGGGAATGACTACAAACAAACTTAAAAGTAGTTGAAATGTATTTAACATTACTCCATAAGTTAAATTCTTCACCAATACTCCTTATTGTAAAACCTGAAGGCTGAATTGATTAACTGCAGTTTTTCTAAGATTGTTTTGAATAGCCATAAGATGCACAAATCTTAACATTTAAGAAAGTCCTTGGATGAGGGTTATAGTAACTCTGGTAGAGCACTTGTGTGAGTGGTTAAGTACTGTGTGAGGCCCTGGATTCAGTTCCAAAACCACATACATACACACAACCAAAAACAACTAGAATTCATACTCTGGAAATGCAGTAAACAGCTAGAGAATACCATAGTGCTTTGTAGCTTAGATAAACAGTCATAGGGAAGCAATCAGACCTCAAAGTTCTACAGTTCTCTTTGGTCTTTTCAACAGCACTGGCAAGGTTGACATACCCCTTACAACTCTATTTACATTTCCTATCTACTTTGGCCATTGTCTTGATCTAGATTCTGTTCTTGAGGTTTACCACCCTATCACCTACTCCTCATTACACACCACCCATTCTATTTCTGCTCTGAAATCCTCTGTGGCCCAAACGTCTTTGTAAGGTTAAGAAAAAATCCAATCTAGAACCTGAGGTATCTAAATACAGGCTTTTTAACTTGCAGCTCAATTCATGGCATGAGCTTCTCTGGATATTGGCTTTCCTCCATAGTAGAAGTTCTAATGCATGAGCATGAGAAGAAAACTTGGAGACAGACAATTAAGCTATTGTGGTGGTATAGGCTCATACCCAGTGCTTGGTAAGATGTGAAGACTCGAATTCAAGACCAGTATGGGCTACATACTGAGAGTCTGACTCAAAATAAAGATCAGCACAGCGCTGGCATGCTTTCTTAGTACACCTAAGTCCTCCATTTGATCCTCAAGATGAAGGGAGGGAAAAATACACTTAGCTTGTACACAGTAAAAGAAGTGATTTTCTCTGCATGACTATCCTATTTGTAATGGTTGTCACTATAGTCAATGATACTGCAAGACTAAAAATAAAATATTTCAGGAGATCTGTGTGGCATGAGGAGGCACCAACATTCATTCTGGAGATTAGCACTAAGCTAGTCATTACCTCACAATTCGGTACGAAAGGTATTAAGTTTCACTTTTAGTCACATCACACTGTGTTCTTTGATGGTTAATGCTCTGTCTCAACTTGATTGGGTCATGGAGAAATCAGGTATTTGGCTAAGTATTATTTGCCCAGTTGGTGAGACTATTTGGGAAGGATTAGGAAGTGTGACCCTGTTGGATGATGTGTATCACTAGGGGTGGACTATTTAATTTAAAAAATGCACACCATTTCCATTTAGTTCTGGGTGTAATGGTTGTTGATAGAAGCCAGTGCTATGCTGCCTGACTCCATGCTGCCTGACTCTATGCTCCATGCCATAATGGTCAAGGACTCAGCATCTGAAACTGTAAAGCCCAACAAACTCTTCCATAAGCTGCTTTCTTCATGGTGTCATAGCACAGCAATAGAAAGTAACTACGACATCGGCTTTCCTCGCTATCCAGTTTGAAGACAGCAGTGAATACAAAGTCCCAGCCGCCATGATATATAATTTTCATAAGTCTCTTATAGATTAATGTATGTCCCTATTACCTTCTTACCAATGAGAACGGTAACAAATACAGCAGCATGGTACACCTATACAGTCATTCTTTCAATAGAGTTTACTATATTCAAGTATATAAGTATTTCAGGGGGAAAAATTAACAATTAAAAAGCTTTAATTTAGGTTTTACATATCAAAATGACATTTTAAAAAGTCTTAAGCCAGATATGGTAGTATTCAGGAGGCAGACTCTTTGAGTTTAAGATAAGCTTAGTCTATATAACTGAGTTCCAGAACAACCAGAGCTACACAGCAAGACCTTGACTCAAAAAAAAAAAAAAACAAAAAAACAAAAAAACAAAAACAAAAACTCCTTAAAATGCCCAGCCACACATCATGAAACACCTTCACCCTAAAGCACCCACTACCTGAATTACCTTCAAGGTCATGTCATCTGAACACGAGGCCAGGAGATTGCCAGTTGGGTCCCATTTGATAGCGTTTACTTCATTCTAAAAACAGTAGTAAATATTTATATTTTCATTTTATAGAACAGGTTGTTATTTGATATTTAATATGCGTACTCAAGAATGATTCTGAAATATTATTTGCTAAAAATAACCATTTTACACGAAGGAACAGACTTCTTACCGTGTGTCCCTGGAATGTTTTGACAGGTCTGTCTTGTCCCAATTTGCAGACATGAATGCACATATCTGTGCTACAAGACGCGAAGGTGTTGTTGCTCTGCCAGTCGACATCCAGTGCTGGGGCTGGAAAGGGGCAGAGGTTAAGCTTGCATTGTGCACATGACTGTCATGTAGGAGGAGAGCTCTGAATCATGGCTAGACATTAAGAGTTCTAGGCAGTAAATATTTTTTCTTTATACTTTTTTTATATATTTATTTTTTCATTTTTAATGTACACTGGTGTTTTGCCTACATGCATGTTTGTGTAAAGATGTCAGATACCCTAGAAGCAGAGTTATAAACGATTGTGAACTGTCATATTTGGGAATTGAACACAGGTCTTCTGGAAGATCAACCAATGCTCTTAACTGCTGTGCCATCTCTTAGTCCCTATTTCACATTTTTTATGATACAAAGAAAAAAATTTAAAAAGATAAAGCTATCTAAGTATCAAAAATACCAGTAACTTTCAGCTATATGATCATGGTGCCCAATAATTCACACTGCACTGGAGCACTAAGTCTTGGCTTCTCATTTGTATAACAATAAAAGTCAAGCCTGTGCACGTGTGATGGAAGGAAGCTTTGGTTCTACCACTATTGTACCCTGGGGTAACACCCACTTCTAAATGTCACTTAGTATTTGGAGATGGTGCCAGGACCACAAAGACGCTGCTTTTCGGAAGAATGCTATAGCTCAGAGAAACGATGCACCAGAGCCACTCCCACTGTTAACTGTTCTACCCAAGCAAGGACACTGCAGATAATTAGCAAATATATTTTCTTTTAAATAATTCTTGCAAAATTCCCTTCTAAGAAAAATCAAGTGAATCTTAAAATTGTTAAATTTAAAATCACTAAGTTCCAAAATTGACAAGGATTTAGTATGCAGCCTAATTTCAGCTTAGAAACGATTATAGATTTCTTTTCTTTCCCCAAGACAAGCAGCAATAGCTCTGTTATTAGTTTCACAGATCAAGGCAAGTGTAGCAGTAACTGGCTTAATTGTGAACACACAGGGAACACTGTCTTCACACACTAGGCGGCTGTACTGAAGGAGTTTTCACAGGGGAAATAAGAGGACATTTAGACTTAGCCTCAGTTATGATACAATTCCTATGGTCTGCCAAACTAGAAAAAAATACTTTCTGAACCTTGCTAGTCTGTCAACCCCACTTAGAGACAAGAAGAAACAGAAAGGTGAAGGATATTTCTCCATTTGCATTTCACAGAAATTTCCTAATCCCATCTCTTACTTCATTTTCACACTTGGCTAAATGTGACTTCCAGGGGGTGGAACCTGCACCATCCAGCGACTGTGGCCACCCTGGTCGGCAGCATGTGATTGCTGGTATGCCAGCAGTCCTGTTCTCTTCAGTCTGCCCTCAGGTTCACTCTCACAAGTTACCCTCCAGTTCCTGTGCTCCCTAGTGCTGCACGGGTTTCAGAGAAGAAGAGGGGGTCAGGAGCCCAAGGCTAGTAGGAGACACATTGCTGTTGCCCCTGGCTCAGCCTGGGTTTCTCATGGCCCCTGCCTGCTGTTACTGGGTAGCCTCTTCTCAGTGGTTCAGATTCCCACTGGACTGGTAGCACCTTCCACTGCTCTGCAGTCTCTTTCCTGCAGTTGCTCCTCTCTGGGTGACCTCACTGTTCCTAATGGTCTCTCTTTCTGACACTGCTACAATGACTTTCTTCTGCTGCAGTTCCTGTCTTGAATCCAAGTATAGACTATCTTCCTGCCAAAAGCTTGATTCAGTAAATACTTCAATATTAACTTGAAATATTATTCTGTAAAAAGCTATTTAAATTTACTTCTTTTATAAAAAAATAATTCTAAGATTAAGAAGTAGGAAATAATGTAGGAAGAAGAGGCTGGAATTTTTAATGATTTTTAGAAAATAGATAATTATACAAAAAAAAAAGTACAAAGAAGGGTAAATATCTGACACGACCTATGAGAGCCCGAGTGGGCTTCAGACATGAGAGAAGGCCAACAAATATTAATCTGCACTAAGACAGACATACTTCGGTTCAGGGAAAAAAACAAACTGTATTGTAGCACGATTAATAAAAACCCAGATGGAAATTAGAGCTCAACCTGAAGGTCAAAAAAGCAAAACAGCCAGCCACTGGCTCTTACTACTACCTCAGTCTGAAATGAGGATCCTAATGTAGTAATATTTCATTTGTGTTTTAATAAATAAAGCTTGCCTGAAGTTCTGAGAATAAAATAGCCACACTGATCAGTTTTACAGATAAGGCAGTGGTCACACACACCTTTAATCCCAGTAGTCACATTAGTTGCCGTAGAAACTGGGCAGTGGTGGTGAACACCTTTAATCCCAGCACTAGAGAGGAATATAAGACGGGAGGAGACAGCTCTCACACTTATTCATTCTGAGAGTCCTGGAGGCAGAATGGCCATTTTGGACTGAGATAAAGGTGAGAGCCAGGGGCTGGTTGCTTTGATTTTTTTTGACCTTTAGGTTAAACTCCAATTTCTGTCTCTGGGTTTTTATTAATCGTGCTACACTAATAACTAAGAAATTCAGCTAGGAATGTTAAATTGAGTGCTGAGATGCAAGTGCCTGCAATGTGCCTGGCTCTGAAACCCCATAGACCCAGACTACCCAGAGACACTAGGGAATAGGCATTCCTAAGAAGGGCCAAGAAAGAGTAAGTTCCTAATCCAAAACAAACCCACGGGAAAGTCTATTATTATGGCCATATTTTATACATGTAGAGGAGGCTAAGAAAAATTAAGTAATTTTCCTGGAATACTTTTATTCTACACTTTTACAAGTTTTAAAGTTAAAATGAAACATTCTCTCTTCAATTCTAATTAATTTTTGTTAATCCAAATGATTGCAGAATTTTTGTAAAGAATAAACCTATGGGAAAAAAGGCACATTTATTTTTTACTAGTATTTTTAAAATTTATTCTTTGACAACTCACTGGCATTTTTAATGGCCTTACTGAGATGTAATTCACTTATTTTAAATATCTCAGCCAACGGTGCTCAGAGTTTTTCAATACTTTTAAAATTTATGACCAAATGTGATTGTCTGAAGAATGACATCACAGAAGCAGGAGAAAAGCCTGATGCTAACGAATATACCCATATCTTCAGTGTAATGATTTCCATGGTGTTTACATTGGTAAAAATTGCAAGGCAAATACTTCCAGTTCATTATATGTCAGCTATTTCTCACCAGAACTTTGTTAAAGTATAAACTTCATATTTTGAAAACCTTCAGTTCCTCCATCATCCCTCTTCATCCCGGCCCCTCTCAGGTTCTTGTTCCTTATGTTTTGATTCCTGTCTAAAGGGCATTATATCCCTTAGCCCAGGATCTCATAACTCCCATGTGCACATGCATACACGAGGCAGGAACAAAAGGACAGAGGCTTAATTCTACCCCTTCAGTTAGCTTAGGTTGGAAGTCTGAGAGGATATACTGAGGAACACCTCAAATGGGTAGAATTCATTACACTGTGGCTAAGCATGCACACTCCCCGACCCCAACTTTGTATCACTCCCAGGAAGTATGAGAAAATGAGACTACCCAGAGACAGAGGGGAAGGACTAGAACCCAAGGTGAAACAGAAGCAGAAGAGGTAAACAGGGGGTGCTGTATAAACATATATTTGTGTGGTAAGCTCTGATGGAATGTTTGGTGCTTAACACAATGTCTGCAAACCACTCTACTCAGATCATACTGAAGTCATTTTGCTTCTAGTTGGTTTGTTTGGTCACAGCTGCAATTTTAGCTCTTTGTAAGAGCAGCCACCTGCTCAGCTTCCAGTGTAGAACCTCAGAGCACAAATCTCCAAGCAGCAACTGTTATCAGGTAATGGTAAACTCCTGCTTTGACTGGCCTCATGCAATCTTGCTGAAGTCAACACTACTCAGCTACTGAAATCAAGAAATTCACTAAGAATCGAAACAAATAGGTACACACCTATAACCCAGAACTCTGGAGGCCGAAGAATGAAGATTATTTGAAGCCAGCCTGGAATATACAGCAAAATTTTGTTTTTCCCTCACTTCTCAAATAACAAACTAGTCAGTGAGAACAGGCACAGGGGTTCCAAGATGAAGGAACTGATGGCAGTGAACTGCATGCTCAGACTGCACCACGCAGGAAGAAGCCTGCAAAAGTCACTGAGGAAGCCTATGTTTCAGTGCACAAACACAGAACATGTCCCCTAGACAGAGCTGAATTTATCGCCACATAAGCCGTTTTTCCTATCCTCACAATAAACAACTATCAAGAGCCCTTATTTACGGGCAGTGGTGGCACATGCCTTTAATCTGAGCACTCAGGAGGCAGAGAGAGGCAGGTGGATCTCTGTGAGCTGAGGCTACCCTGGTCTACAGAGCTAGTTTCAGGGCAGGCTCCAAAGCTACAGAGAAAACCCTGCCTCAAAAAACCAATCAATAAACACACATAAAAAGAACCCTCATTTATATACAGTGAAAATGAGGCTCATAAGGTGAAGTGATTGAGAGCTGATCAAGTGAAGAATGTACACGCTCAACTCTACAGCACTGCCCCTAAGCACAGCACTCGGGACTCCTGAGGACTGGTACCAAGAGTGCTGGCTGACACTCAGTCCCGAATGGATTCCACTGAGGCCAACACTCCAGCTTCCTTCCCCGTGTATTGTCAAGATTTACCTGAATGGAAAGGGAACTGCTGCTTGGCTTCACCAGTGTGTGCATCCCAAATAATGGTAGTCTGAGAATAAAGGGGGAAAAAAAAACTTAGTTTCTCTGATGTTAAAGAGTGCAAATGCAAGAACAGATAGATACCCAGCTCTATTAAAGCAGAAGGTAACTTTAGAGTGAACTTCACTTCAATATTTTTATTCCTCACAGCACACGGTGATCTGCACCCAGGTCAGGGGAAATGATCAAGATGCGGTTTAACTTTCTGTGATTTTTCACCAACTTATTGCCAATAACAGTTATTGTTTATCAACCAACTATCTGACACTATGCTAAGCTGCTTAATAGATTTACGGCTTTGAACTTATTAGGTTACAGTGAAACGACCTAGTTCGAAATACTGAAACATTTCTCCTTCTTCAAGGACATGTACATGTACATGTACAAAAAAGAAAAAAATGGCTGCTTACATTTTTGATACCACTTAAGGTAGGTCCTGAAGCTGCCGGTGAGAGAGACAAGTACTGGCTCTTCTTCTCCCTCCCCAAATTCCTTTGTTAAAATCACTCACTAGAACTGAGTCTCAGGCAATTTATGTCCCCACCCACAACACCATCCAATTGATAATAACTGAATCGAAAAAAATCTTAAACCTTTGCTTATTGAGGGAAGTGTGGTAGAGAGGGACTGAAGAAGAGAGAAGCCAGTGCCAACCAGTCTCTGTTCACTTCCTGGAGCTAGGGAGGAACTGCTTCAATAAGCACAGGAGGACACAGATGGTCCACTGAGTCACCCCAAATCTATGGTCACCACTGAGATAAACTGGGAAAGCACAAAGAGCTTAATGATGACATTTCATTAGGTTCAAATCCCAGCAAAAATGAAGAGTGATTATTATCAACAAACGATATCGTGAATAGATTTAAGAAAACAAGCAGATGAGAAATTATTTCTATTACTGCCATAAATTCATACTGTCATAAATTCATTCAAGTCTATTTAAGTGATTATCAAGAAAGAAAGAAAAATTACTTTCAAATAGTGTCCTTACAGAGCTTAGCTAAATGTTCATTTACCTTATCTACTCCAGCACTTAGGATGAAATTTCCTTTCTTATTCCATTTTAATGCAAATATAGGGCCTTTATGCTGCCCCAAGGTGCTGGCAAGATTACCTAAAGTTTAAAAAAAAAAAAAAACCTTTAAAATTACTTCAAACTTTGTAACTTAGAACATCAATACATTCAGAAAAATACGTACCATCTTTAGTCCATATTCTGGCAAATCCATCGTATGACCCAGTTGCTAGAAGTGTACCTTCACTCTGTCATAGGATACATGTTGTTCATTACACAATTAAGGCCAATTAATTACTACGAACATGTCCCAGGCACACTAGACCCTTATTTATGTGTAAGTGCCAACAAAGGCCAGCAAAACACCCTCCCTGATGAAGCCAGTGTTCTCTGAAAGGCCCACCCCAAATCTGGTAGTAACTGCTGTGGAGCAGGACTGACAAGATCCCTCTACAGAACACTTCACAGACGCCCGTGAATGAGAATGGTGGCAGGGAGTAGACTAGAAGGACATCAAAATGATACCGCAAAAATGCTTTTTTAAGAAGTAACAAGTAAAATCTTCTAAAATATCTTTAATTGTGATTAGGACTTTGGGAACATGAAGACAAGTTGACCATATACTATCAAATCATCAGATGCTGTCATTCACAGACTATTTAGGTAAGAAGAGTGCACTCACATTCCAGTCTAGAGAAGTGACATCCTTGTTGCTGGGAACATCCTGTCCCCCTTCCCGTATGCAGTGTCGAAGGACCAGCTGTGTGGGACCACTCGTGCTGTTCTCACTAAGATTCCATATTCTTGCTGTGGAGTCCCCAGACCTTCAAAGTCCAAAAATAGCTTTAACTTCTCATGATAATCTCATGCATTCCAGAATTCAAGCCACACATATATCATCTGAATAAGAAGCAGACTACCAGGCATAAGCATTTCTAATATTTTTCTTATTCTATATTATAGAGCTCCTATCAAGTAATCCTAAACTTACTTCACAAAGAAATACTACTTTCTAAGGCAACATGACCATAAGCAAGCAACAAGTGTCTGGAAAGTGCAGTCCATTCAGTAACGTAGCCTTGAATGGTAGTGTAGAGCTGGGTATGGTGAAGCAGGCCTATTAATCCCAGGACTCGAGGGTCAACAGTTCAAAGCCGTTCTAAAACCAAACAAAACACCCAACATCTAGAAGCTCTTTTGACAAACTTACCCTGATGCCAGGAGATCACTAACAGGGTTCCAGGCACAGATGAAAACTTCAGATTCATGGCCCCGTAGCACAACTGCTTTATTGGGAGGGATTTCAACATCCCCATCTACCTCCATCATATCGGTATGATTATCTGCATCATGAGAAGCAAAGTCTGTCAGAGGGAATCACATTTCTGTGAAGTATGAGTGTGCTAGTTTTAACCAAGGCAGTGTCTATGTACACATTAAGTGGATATGGAGGTGGCCAGGGCGAAGGAGTGAAAGGGGAGCGAGCCTTGGCAAGGCTGAAATCAAAGTCTATCACAATACTATTCTGAGTTTCTGCCAGCAGGGGTTGCTGATATCGTTCATATAACATGAGAGTCATCTTTACTCCTCAATGTCAGAATCTTACTGTATGTTTAACAGAGAATATTACAGACTTTATTTAGAATAAGATGCAGATTCGAAATTCATTTAAGAGTAGAAGGGGTTCAGAAACATCTAAAAAGGAAACTACAGTGAATTTAGCTTTTTGAATCCTCATGTATAAAATCTGAGCTGTTTTGTGTGACGTAAGTTGGGGATAGAAGTAAACACCAGGTATCACTTCAGCTCTAAGGATGGGACATTCTTGTATGGCACAGTATTTTCTGAGAGTGTCTAAACATTCTTAGCTCACTTGTGATGGTATGTGCTCCATTCTCCTCCCCATTTGCTGTATTCTCTCCATTTTTTGCAGATCCTTGTTGGTTAGTGGCTGCGGCAGCAGCTGCAGCAGCGGCTGCATGTTGCTGTGCAAGTTTGTCTCTGTAGGCTTGTTGTCTTGTTTGGACAACATCAGGCATGACAGCATCGATCAGGGACAGAGACTCTATAGGTCGCCCATCAAATAAGGTGCCATCCTGAGGGTGGAAAACCAAGAAAGAAAAATAAGATGTAGCTTTGAGAGTGACATGCACTCCACTCACAGGGCTTCATTCTGAGGAAAACCTGGTAATTTTCTCAACTTGAACAGCAAGAGAAGGAAGAAGAATGATACTGCCAAGAGGCAGACACAAACAGCCATCTACTCTTCATTCAGGTCCTGCTAAACGTCACACAAAGATTACTGTAATACAAGAAGCCATTCGTAAAAGCTTAACCAAATGATGAAATGCAAATACACAAAATTCAGGTAAAGAAGGCTGTTAGTAAAAAACATCAACCAGTAAGACTAGGTCATACAACCGAGCAACATCTCCATCGGTACTCTGAATTCAGGCCTTGAAATAAGTAAGTGCACCTATACTGAACCGAGACAGATCTTTTTCTTGTTGGTTTTCTTTAAACATTACAGGGTAACAATCACATCACATGATCTAGATGTGTGTGATATACAAACTTGCCATTTGGTATAATTCTAGAGCACCTGCAGAGGGTACTACCTGTGGCAAAGTGGGAGGTACTATCCTTGAGGGTACCAACAGGCACTGGGGCTAACAGCTAAACTACTTCCACTTACTTTGGGGTTTAGGGTGGGGAGGGAAGGACATTTTCAGCTCTCAAGTAAAAAGTAAAGGGAATTCTTTAATATGTTCTAAGTCCTGAACATTAAACTTTCTAGCTAGAGCAAAATTCTGTAGACTTCCAGGGAAGAACAGGCACTGTGTCCTTTGAAGACTGTAAGATCCCTGTCACAGAACCTCATGTTCCCAGCATCCACATACAGTCCAAAGTGAATGAGTTTGGCTGTGTCATACAAAGCTGATATACAGAATCAGGAAGCAGATAAGATTATCTCAGGCACCAGTAGCATGCCAACACCTGAAATAAACACACTACTTACATATGACCTCAGACATACAGTTATGAGCATCACAAGTTGGCATCAATTACAAGTAATTGGCTTCCATGAGGGTACATAAAACTAAAAATGGTTTTTCAACTAGCTGCCACCAATTTGCTCCCAGTACTATACAGTAAATTCCTTATGTGTTAAAAATTATTTCTTCATGCTTAAAGCACTTGTGAGAGTGTACGCACACACACACACAGCTCCCATCACTGCCCCTTCACAAAAGGAATAATCTAGAGATCTTGGCCACTGGGTAGAAGCCCACAAACACAGCTGCAGCAACATAATGGGTACATTAAGAGTACCTCAATCTGTCTGAAGCCAGTAACATCAAGGTTAGATACTGAGTAAACAAACACACATTTAAGAATCAGAATCAGTGTATGAAATGAAACTCATCTGTCTTACCTCATTTATGCTAACTTCTGCCTCTACATACTGTAGGCCTTTCTGGATGATAGAGATCAATGCGGCAGGTGGGACAAGGGCACCATTTATATTGGACTGACTTATATGGCTCTCTATACCAAAGGTAAATGCGGAATGAGAAAATCCTAAAAGCAAAAAAAGAGATGTGAGAATTTACTTTTCTAGTAACTTCATATTAAATTACAAATGTAACAAACTCTGTAAACTTTCATAATCACCTATCATCACTTGAAACTAAATGGACAGCCAAAGTAAAATATATGATTTTAAACAAAACTCAATGTATTGTTAGTAAGTTAATGAAATCTACTGGCTTACGTGGCTCTAGTTTTTCTAAACAAAAGGAACACAGCTTTCCTCAAGAAAATGCAACACATGTAAACACTGAAAACCCTTGATAAACAACACACCTCAACTGCCTTTATAAGACAAACTGAAATCAAGATATATGTAGGTCTTCTGTGGTTATATTTGAAATTTTAGAGACAAGCTGTCAAAAACCTTCAATGTTTTGTGGCTTTTAAAAAAGACTTAGTTAATAAAAATACAAGCTATAAAACAATAAAAACAAAGAGAAATTATAAGAGACTTGGGCTGAAGATGTGGTTCAGTTAGCAATGCTCGCACAGCATGCTTCACATCAAGTCCTGGGCTCCAGCCAACTGTGCAGTGGTGCACACTTGAACTGCCAGCAGGCACAAGGCAGAGGCAGGGAGATCAGAGTTCAAGGTCATCTTTGGCTACATAATGAGCTAGAGACAAACCTGGGCTATATGGGACAGTTTCCAAAAGAAATAAAAAGCCAAACACTTAAATTTTTATTTTATTTTAAAACATCATTATTTTTATATATCTACTGACTGTTAAAAAAAAATACTAATTTACCATTTAGTAACAACTCATCTAAACCAGTGCTTTTAAGAAAAGAGCTACGAAATGAAAATTCGTCTAAGTCTCCTTTAACAATTAGTCCCAGCACCCAGGAAACAAGACAGAGGTATATTACAGAACATATTCCAGGACACCCAAGGGCTCGCTGCACTGAAAGGCCATTCAAAACATTGAATAACTTAAAAAATACTTAAAAACATGAAACTCACATAGTCAATATCTTTACATTAGTCACATATTTTGATGAAAATCTAGTACAGTGAGCAAAGTGAAGTTCCAGTAATGCACAGAGTGGTTGCTCTCTGTGAAATCCCATCACAGCTTAGGAAGTCTTAAATGCTGTGCACTTCCTAACAGCATGATGTTGGGAAAGGCCAAGGTTCACCTCAAAGCTCTCACTCCTGCCAGGCATTCCTATCCTATGGTCCACACTGGGGGAGGGGACATGGGCATTTCTCTCTGACTCCTCCCAGGCATTCCTATCCTATGGTCCACACTGGGGGAGGAGACATGGGCATTTCTCTAAGACCCTGGTTTTAACCTCATCTGAGGTCATGAAGATGGCTGAGGCAAATGTGGCTGTGAGATAAGGAAGACGCTTTTCTGAAGTATGCTTCAAGAATCCCAAGTTCCTAAATCAGGTAAGTAGGTTCCAGATCACTAGCAGAAAAGGGCAAGACTAAGTCCAGGAGGCATTAGGAGAGATGCCTGGAGATGAGCTAATGAAATTGGAGACTGGAGATTTCTGTGTATATAACATGGTCCCCAAATAAGTTCTTCAACAAACCAAAAATGGGGTGGGGACAGCCACCTGGGAAGACTTTGAAATAGAAGATGCCATTATGGAAAGTACATTAGATCTTTATTACATTATATTATGAACTCAGGCTGGGAAACAGTCACAGGACACAGTAAAGAATCAAATCCATTCTGCATCCTGATTCTTTTGAAAAGTCAAAATATGTCATCAAGACTACACTTGAGAGAGTCATCATCACTGCTCAGTTGTTCCTCAGGGGCTGAGAAAAGGGACAGCACATTATGAAACACCAGGGCACCTTACTAGTTTTACTGCCAGAAATGCGAGGTGGTTATATTCATTTGAGATCATAAACTGAGTAAAACTTGTTTTCTCTACATCCTCGTTGAATATAACATTACTGAGAACTACCAGATTCCAGGTCCTATCCAACTTCCTTCCAGTAGCAGACACAACTGTGGTTTTTTTTATAGGTTGTATCATTTTTATATTATAGGTAAGTAGATCAAGACAGTATACATAAAAACTCAATGGTAAAGTTAAATTTACAGCTAACTTCCTATCCTGGATTGCAGATTTTAGTATAAAATATTTAAGTGGAGTATGAATAGCATTTGTTTCTCCAGTTCTGGAGAAAGGCTCATGGACATCTCCAGCCACCGCAAATGTGCTCCAAATGATTTCAAGAAGGGGACAACTCAGAGCAAGTATTGGGTGGCTCTCTTCTCCACCCTGCTACTCCCAGGGAAGGCCCATGAGTGCACATCTGATTAGACATTCATTGGAATGGCGTCTCTAGTTCTACTCATTTCCTAGCACCACAAGGTCAGTACACTAAAAACTCCCACTTCTCCTTCAGCTTTTCATGTTCAACCATCAAATCAAACTATCCTTCTTGTACATTCTTGAGACTCTCTCTGTACCTGTCCTTGGACCTCACCCTCTTCTTGGGCTGCCCCTGCCCTAAACCTGCTCTTCTTTCCTTCCTCCAACTAGCTAAATAATCATCTTCAAACTGTCAGCATCACTTCATAACCCCTCTTAGTAATCTCCTTGGCCATCACAATAAAGACTTGCATAGCACAGACAACTATTTCTCCGTAGCTCCATCTCCCCAACTCCACTGAAGAAGCCCCACTCATAGTGCACACATTAAGTCTACAAAACAACATCCAACATCTCCACCATGCTCCACTACCCCTGATGGTCTTCTCCTCCTTTATCTATCAGTTTCTCCTGCGCTTTACAAATTATACAAACCAAACCGCCTACACAGACTACTCCATGTAGACACCGAGAAAAGTTTAAACAACAGTAATTCTTTAAATCTGGGAACTAGTAAGTTACCTATTTAATCAACTGTTAAATCAGAATGCTACTCCACCATTTTGGCATATGTAAAAATCTGTCACTCCAGAAAAAAGGGAAAAATGGTTCTTGAATATATTTATGGTATAGTGCACGTGGATGAGCAAGCAAACTACTTTTTCCCCCTTTAAGGCAAAGCTTAAATGAACACAGCAGTGTCCTAGAAGGGAGATGAAGCTGATTACTCAAGCTCCTGTTTAAGCTCTATGCCAGTACTGCTCAGAAATTGTATCCTGTTCATATTACCCATACCCCTTTAGCTGCGCCTTCTAGACCCACCTTTTGAAAAGGACAGTGTCGCGGTGTCAACAGAGAATGTTCAACTCTGCATAGCTACGGAGATCACTCACGCACAAGATGGACAGTTTTGTGCCCTAAATTTTGCTTTTAAAAATTAAGTTCAGGACTGAGAACCTTGATGCTAGAACGTTTTTACAGAAGGGCCTAGCTTGTGTAAGACCACGCCCTCAAATAGACAAAACAAGCCCACTAACTAGCTTAGAGTTTATAAGATTATATTAGAGTCTCTGAACTATTTAACCAGGACCACAACATTGAGTCTGGGAGTCACTCATGCCTTAGCCCGACATCTTGCTTTTCATAATGCTCACTCTTGTAAAGACTTGGATGTCTGTATACATGACTTGGGCCATGTGTGGTTTTTTTTTCCCTTCAAAAGATACACATGTGTACATGTGTGTGTATGTTGAGAGAGGGGGAGAGGGAGAGAAAGAAAGGGGGGAGGGAAGGAAGAAGGGAGGGAGAGAATTTTTAAAGTATGTCCTTATGACCATCACACTACTTTCCAAAGAACTATGCAAAGACATAAAGCCACAAATGATACATGCTTCTTTATACTTGTGTCACACTGTGTCAAAAGTAACAATAAAACACAAAGAAGAAAAATGGTAAGATTAAGAATGAGCAAGTACTCTGGCAACTTTTCCATATAAAATGGTCATTCCACTTATAAAATAAGAAAAACTGATTTGAAAGTATAAAAGTCCTTTAATTAGGTCTTTTTTATTTTATTATACACATTATTATAAAGAAACACAAATGCTAACCTATACTTCTGTAGCTAGTCATCTTCTCATTAAAAAAGAAGACAAAATAACAAAAAAAAAAACCACACACACACAGGGAAAACTGAGGCTGGACACAGCCTGGGTTTCCTGTCCTATTCTCCAGTACAGAGGTGAATTACTGATTGCCAGTTTCACCTGAGAAGTGAGGTTTGATTGGGGTAATGAAGGTTCATTTCTAATCACTTGTACATGAGTCAAAAGAAACTGCACTGTCGCTTGGTTTCTGACATTTGGTTAGCACTACTCAGGTTAACAGAAAACTACCAGAGAAGAGAAATGAGTGACTTGTGACTAGGGTACAGACACTCAATGCTAAACACCTTCTCCTTGTACTGTGCCTGAGTTAACACAGGGTTTGGAGAGGTGATCTTGTAACTGAAACACAGGCCCAGGAATTCAAGTCTGAAATGGCCACATGTGCTACTGACTGCGGATTCTGGAACATCAGCATTCCTATAATGAGACTGTCTCTTGGGGATGAGATCCACACTTAAACAAATTCACTTATGGTATACAGCACCTGTTTCAGAAAATCTAGAGGTATTCTTTGTAATATTATAGCTGGTGTGGCCTGTATTTTAACTGAGACCTATTAACATGAGGTCAGATGAGGAATTATCTACTTGCCCTAAAATAGTGGATATCAAGTAAAATATTACTTGATAGTGGATTTTGAAGCACTCTGGATTTCAGATTTTTGGATTACAGGGGCCCACTTTCATATCACTTGGATAAGCACTGTATCACAAATGCTATGGCCCATACCTAGGAGGTTACAAAAGTGAGAGGTGAAGTACAAGAGTGGTGGCGTAGAGACTCTCAGTTCTAAAACCATAAGTTTTTTCCCCTATGACTTTCCAACATCATAACCTAGTGATTTAATAGCTTTAGTAGTAGTAAGTGCATTTTGATTTTTGCAGTTTCTACTTAGTCAATCCTAAGATTCATCCGTTTCATGCTTTTAAGAGCTAAGTTCACTATGTTGCAGAGCTCCTGAATATGTCATGCCCCTCCCCCCAATCCAAGACAGTATTTCTCTGCGTAGCCCTGGCTGTCCTAGAACTCACTCTGAAGACCAGGTAGCCCTGGCTGTCCTAGAACTCACTCTGAAGACCAGGTTGGCTTCAAACTCCTGACTGCTGGGTTTTAAGGTGTGTGCTATCACTACCCAGCTGAAATTTTATCTCCTTAGACAAAGTAGATAGAAGAACAAATACCAGAAAGGTCACAAGAAATTACCAAGGAAAATATTTAACATTCCCACCCAACAAATAAAACTGAATGTAGGTGGAGTGGTAGGAAATATCCAAACCATGTTATTTTTAGTCAACATTGTGCCTGGCTTAAACG
This sequence comes from Alexandromys fortis, assembly GCF_014885135.2. Taxonomy (NCBI): domain Eukaryota; kingdom Metazoa; phylum Chordata; class Mammalia; order Rodentia; family Cricetidae; genus Alexandromys; species Alexandromys fortis. Next base: position 1,027,355 of record NW_026068125.1, read on the forward strand.
CCATGACTCATGATGGACCACTGGGTAGCTAAGCACAGGGTTGTCAGGTAAGTCAATAGGGTAAGCACTGATTCAAGTCAACCCTTACTTACATGTAACAAATATTTCACATTTTTAAAGTTATCTCAAAAGGAAGAAGAAATTACTTCCTAATAGGTATATGCTGTACTGGTTTGGCATCCTAAAAACGCTGAATGGTGGGGACCCCAGCAACTTTCTTAACACAAACTTAACTGAGACAAAATTGAGAAGTATGAAGTAAAAATACTTAATAAAAGTCCAATGATAAAAACACTTTTGTCTTCATCTTGACAAGTCAGGGACAGCCAATTTGAAAAGGCAGGCCCAACTGAATATTTAAGCTATCACGATGCCATTCCTTTCAACAAGCAACCCATCTTTGAATTTAGTCATCTGGAAGCAAATCATGTTTTTTAGTGTTAATAGTATAAAACATTTTAAGACTAAAAATAGCTTCATATCTTCTAGATATGAATGTCACAGTCTAGTTAACATTAAAAACGGTATTCGGGGGAACAGATGTTACAAGTTCTTACTGAAAAATGTCACTTCTTGCTGTGGGACAATGGTCTGTACTGTCACTTGTATTTTAATAAAACGCTAATTGGCCTGTAGCCAGGCAGGAAGTATAGGTGGGACAACGAGAACAGGAGAATTCTGGAAAGAGGAAAGAGTCTGCAGTCGTCACCTAGATGCAGGGTCGCAGATGCCTCGCTAATAAAGGTACCAAGCCATGTGGCTAATGCAGACAAGAATAATGAGGTAATTTAAGATGTAAGAATTAATTAATTAATAAGAAGCCTGAGCTACCAAGCCAACCAGTTTATAATTAATGTAGACCTCTGGGTATTTCTTTGGGACTGAACGGCTGCGGGACAGGGCGGGACAGAAACCCCGGTCAATAACTTCTAAGCCAATTATTTATCAAAACAGAACCATAGCTTCCTAAGGCTTTTCTTGCCTGAGAGCCAGAACGAGACACTTTAGTCCAGTCATTTCACACATGAGTTCTCTAAGATTATCTGTCATGGTCTCCTTTCTCTCCATCTCCCGGGCTTACTTACTTCATAGGGGATACAATAAGGCGTAAGAAGGCTTTTTGTTGTGTGTATTATTAGATATTTCAAGAGAAAAAGTTATGACTCAAACAATATATCATATTGTTTAAATATTTGACTGACTGCTATGAGCACCCCTAAAGTCAATGGTGCAAATACAACTGAATGACCACAATCATATAACGCTAGATGGCAGAACCAAGGTTGAACTCTCTAGACAAAAGTTAAGTGCCCAGTTTTACAGTCAATGAAGTTTGTTGTTGCTGGGATTCTAGGTTCCAATGGTTTGACCCAAACAGTTGCCTTTCCAATACACCAAATGAGACTTTTATGAGGGCCACTATTTTGTCACTTGATTTGTCATCTTAAACAGTCTCTGGAAATCTTCTCAGCTTAAACAAATCCCAAGCTTCCTAATAGGTTATTCTCTATGGGGTGGTTACTCTGCTCTTTCCCTCCCTGCTCTTTTTCATCAGACATCATATTCTCAGCTACTCAGAAAGGAAAAGTGGTAATTTCTTTACCTACTCCAGTAACATAGTTTTGATTCTATCTTATGATTAGATATCTTTATGTAGAGAACTTGGATCATTTCAACATTAATTATAAACCACATTCAATGATCTATATTAATAACTATACCAATACATCAATTAGAATTTAGGTCAAAATATATTTAATAAATTGAGATTAATACTTAAGAAAATATTCTAAAATATTAATTTAGCTTTTAAGATTCTAACAAGTAGGAAAATTAACTGTGCATATGCAATATATATTACCAAGCTGATGGTATCTGAATTTTTCTAAACATATGCCATGCCACTTCATAACACCTTAGTTATTAAAAATGATCTCTGAACATCAAAAGACAAATTGCTAGTTATATTTGCCTGAGATGATCCCAACATATTTGAAAGAGTCAGAGAGTTAAACCATGCAGCAAACACAGCTTTAAACGGGAAGTCCAGACATCAAGAAACAAACAAAGCTCAACGATTTGGACTGGTACAAATTTCAAATGCATAAAAAAATTATTTTGAGAATAGTAAAAGAATTTGAGGCCTATTACTTTATAGAAGTACTCACCTGACTCTTGCAAGTACCTATATACCAAGAAGTTGACCTCATCACTGCTTATACTCATCTTTATTCCCACTTAAACCATGAGGTCACAACACAGGATATAACCCTAAAAATAAAACAAAGTTAATTATTTTCTCAGTAAAGTTTTATTAAAACAAAATGTAAACATTTAATTTTATTAAACGATGTTAAACAAGGTTCTTCATTGCCTTGCAATATTAACATAGTTATTTCCACTGACAGTAAAAGGATTTACACAATCAAAGCGTACTAGTGTTATTTTTCTATAAGATAACATCCTGTCAAGAAAAAAAGGATTCACAAAGGCCTTCAACATTACATGTAATATAAAATTTACTCTTTTTAAGTCTCCTTAACTAGAAAAAAAGAAAAGAAAGATTTAAGATTCAAGATAATCAGCCACTGAACACAGGCACAGTTTTATAGCAGTCAGCAAGGAGGTGCTCGGCTGTTTCCTCTGACTCTGTCATGCCTACACACCTAGCAGACTTGCTCTCTACACCCCAGAATCTCTTAACATGGTACTCGAGTCTTAAGATCTGGGTATGTGTAAAAGCAGGAAACTGGAACACGGTTCTTCTTAGAATACCACATTCTCTTACTAGGTAGGGTTGGGTAGGGCAAGAAGGACACTATGATATGACTTAAGTATATATAATCATAAATCTATTCTCACAATTTAAGAAGTGGTCAGAAAACTTCTCATAAGAGCCAATCAATAAGTAGTTGAGGTTCTGTCAGCCATACAGTCTGTCACAACTACTTGGTGTTACCATGTGGTGCAAAAACAGTAAATACAAATGAACATGGCTGTGTTCCAATAAAACTTTATTTGTGGATACTGCAGCTTATATTTTACAATAACTGTGTTAAATTATATTAGTCTTCTTCCCCACCCCCAAGAACACTTTTAAAAGTGAAAGCAAAACAAAAAGAACAAAACAAAAACTCTCTTTCAGAGAGGTGGTGGGATAGATTTGACCCATTGTGTACTAATCTGATTCAAAAATCTATACTGGCACTTACACAGAATAAAGACACATCAAACACGTGGGCTTGTGCTAACTGTCCTGCTGCATTGTGGCTCTTGTGTATACATGGCCCTTGCCTATCACACTGGGTAGATGTGGATGCGGAAGTAAAGGGACCTTCTGGCAGATATGTTCCAGAATCAACTGCACCATGACCATCCTGATTCATAGAGAGAAGTGCCAATGTTCTCCTTGGTTGAGGAGAACTAAACTTCCACTTCCTTGTGGTACTGTGTGTGGATTAGATGTGCTAACAAAAGCAGTACTGAAAAGGCTGTGGCTCTCACGTAGAAGTGAACTTGCTGAAGGCTACCTGAACTACAAACAAGCCTCGGAGCTCTGACAAACACAACAAGGTTATGGCCACACCCTACAACTTTCCTGGTTTGTGGGAGAAAAATCACTTTTTTTTTGGTGACCACTCATTGCAACTTGGATAACACTAAGTGCACACAAATTAGGCAGTATGCCTAAGGAAGTAAAGGATGGAAAATATGGGTGCTTCACAGGAGCCGTGGATGGAACAGTGTGGAAGATCTAGGTCTTGAATTCCACTCTTGAGTACAGCTAATTACCTTTGTGACCATGGCATACATACTTCTTCCCATTAGTTTGAAATAGTAGGAAAAATGAAAGTGGGGGAGGATTTTCATTTACAGAGGACTTGCTAGATAATAGGGGAAGAACCTGGCTAAATACACATTGATTTTCCTTTTCAGTATTATCTTCCTCATTTCAATGCGGCAAGATTCACACATAAGAAAACTATTCCTATGGACAAGGCAATGTACTCAAAACACTTAAATACTAATTTCTGATGACTACTAGAAGTGCAAGACACAGTGAGACCAGTGGGAGGAGCTCAGCACTAGGTCTCTCTGCGAAATCCAAGTCTTTACCCATGTCACCAACCTATACGAACAGTGGAAGCTGTCACAGTTTACACACAACACTATCTTAACAAACGGCATCATATCCTCAAAGGCAACCAAAACATGTCATACACAGGCAATAAAATCCCTCCTGAACAAGACCTCAGAAATACACAACAGCATCTTCTACCAGCATAATCCTGACGTCCTGACTGGGGAGTGAACTCTCAAATGCATCATTCATCTGTGTCCATGTTGCTCACTAGAGCCACATGAAGTGCTCTGTCAAGCTGACTTTGTGAAACCAAGACATGCTGTGATAACAGCACCTCTTTAACATAGTGGAGTCATTATACCTTTCAACTCCAAACACCAAACAGTGTAACTAGGAAGTGACCCACCTTGGATGTAACTCTAATGGAGACATGGTCTTTCAAGATCTCTAAGTTCACATAAAGATATGTGAGTCTTACTTGGCTGGTTCCCTTCTAAGAGACACACTAGGGATACATGGGCAAAGAAGAGCCTCAGAAGACACTGACTATAATGGTGCCTTGGTCTTAGATTTCTTTTGGCCATTCAGTCAGTGGTATTAGCTCCAGCTAATGTAAAATTACTATTGTTTGGTTTTGTTGTCAAGGGGGGAAGGCTTAGTTTAGCTGTGGTACCCTCACTGGTAACCATCTCATGAGCTCAAGTGAACCTGTTTCTATATGTCAAGTCATTGGCACTACAGAGATGCACCACCACATGTGGCTTCACACTGCAAAGTCTGAAACTACGCAATCATTCTTTGATATCTATAGATTTAATATAGGAATAAACAGAGCTTACATCTGCCCTTCAGAACGAGACTCCATCTTTGAACATACCATGTCCTTTAGGATCACTCAAGAGGAACAGATGAACTCAGTACATTAGCACCTAGAATCCCCTGCCAACCAATACCCAACTCCCCTCCTCAATAAAACAACAATGAACACTGGAACAGCACTGAAAGTCCTCTACTCTCAATTTCCCACTTCATTAAAAATAATGAAAACCTCACCAATAGTTAACGTAATGCCAATTTGTGGACATAAAGTACTTGGAAGGAAGGAAAGCTTTAAGACAATTTTTACATCTTCTAAAACATACTTTAAAAGACAAGTAATTTCTAGTGTTTTAAGACTAAATAATATCCTGCTTATGAAAGCCCATTTGTAAACTGTAAATCAAATAAAACATGAAGATCTTAATGGGATTAGACAATCTCAGGAAAAAAAGCCCTGAATGAAATGTATGCTTCGGTTGTTTGATAACTAATCAAAAATAAATTTAAACCCCAGTCTAACAAAATCAAATCAATTCTTTTTCCGCCTTTTTTTTTTTTTTGACACAGAGTCTATGTGGCCCTGGATGGCCTGAAACTCACTCAGAGATCCTCCTGCCTCTGCCTCCCAAATCCTGGGATTAAAGGTGTGACCCATCATGCTTGGCCAAATCAGTTAACTTCTTAAAGCATCACTAGCTAATAGTACATTTCCCTTTTCATGTGTATCAACACTGACTTGTGCCGGCAGTCTATCTAATCAAAACAATAACTCCCCAAGTTGGAAGTCAGCTCAGTAGTCAAAAGTACTTGCCACAGAAGCAGGAGGAGCACAGCCCAGATCCCCAGAGCCCATGTGAAAAGCTGGATACTGTAGCTTGAGTTCCTAAGCCAGCATTCACAGTGTGAGATGTAAAGCAGAGACAGGAGCATCTCAGGCGCTGGCAGCAAACAGCAACATCAGTGGGGAGGATTCATTTTCCACATGCACACTATGGCACACTGTGCCTAATACACACAAGAGCATGTAAGAGCCATCTGGGGTATTTAAAAAAAAAAGAAGAAGAAACCTGACCCCTAAATTAAGAATAAATGCTATTTAAACTGTATTTTCAATTGTAAAACTCCTCCTATGAAATACACAGTAAAATGAAAAAAAAATCATTAAAAGAAAAGTCACTGGATCTACATCTCGTATTTTTCACAAGGCATATTTAATACTTTAAATATAATGCCCCAGTACAGATAAAGTACACTTGGCAAGATGTTCACTTAAACAAAAGGGTACTTTCTTTTTGTATTTATACTTAATTTTGTCGGGTTTTTTTTTGTTACACAAGATAGTCGCCACTGTTGAATACTAGAGAACACTACACTCAACTCCCAAATTAGCCATTTCAAAGGGTCTTAGCAATGTATCTAGAAAAACTTACAACCAGAATTTACAAGCCAACTGCATCAATTAACAGTAACTATTTTCCTATTGAGGAGGCCTGTGGTAAACTACTTCAAAGTTCAGATGTCTTATGTAACTTCCAAAACATAAAGAAAGACTCTTTACAGAAGTATCTAAAATCTCTTTGGAACAGAGTATACAGAAAAACATTAACTACGTGCTGAATAGACGAGTAAACTCTAGTTCGAACACATACATGGGGAGCACTGAAGGGTGAGATCCAGTAGACAGAGAGCAGGTCACAAAATACAACTACAGGATTCAAAGTAAACAAACCACTTTTTTGCTGAGAAAGAACCGAGACAGTCCAGTAGGTGAAGCAAACTAGGGTTAGCATAGAGAGTTCATGGGCATAGAAAAATAGTACAACCACCTCAAATGAAACCAATCCAATATATTGCTGCAGCTTCAGTCTTATAAGAAAGACTGAACACAGGCCACACTCTCTAAAGACTGATCAATCAGCAGAAGAGCTGAACACTGTGTTCTTAACTCACAAACTTCAGGAAGAGTAGAGAAAACCATGCTTGGCCAAACCAAGATTATAATGATGTTTTTTAAACCATTTCCAGAATAAGGAGGTTAGCAAGCAAAACTAAGACTAATGAACCTTCAGTAAGTTGAGAAAAGTGTTCACACACTGTTGTCCTTAGAATCTGTGGAAGAGAAAGAGTGAAGATCGGTGCCTAACGGTCCTGGTTAGCAAACAGTGGTAGATGGGGACTAAGTGTCCAGTGAAGTGCAAAGAGAAGACTAGTATAAAGAAGGAACCAGCATCGACCTTAACCGACAATGGGAGCCTGTTCAAGTCAAATGAAGAGTGCTGCAGCTACATTTGGTGTTTAGTAAGAGATAATACAGATCTTGGAAAGTGGGGAAAAGCAATAAAGGTGACCGCACTCCCTCCAAGGTTTTCTGCTCTGAAAACAAGCAGGCAAACACACAAAACAAAAATCTACTCCATAATCCCCAGAAGTCATTTACTGTAGAATCCTGCCAGGGACGTTATACAATCTCTACCTGCAACGAGAGGCAAGTATCCTGTTGGAAGATGCGTCCTCCCCACTTCACAGCAAATGTTTCACTGTTACAGCTGTTCGAGGTACTCACAGCTTCAAGTAAAGCATAATAAACACACAGAGCATACATGGCAAAATGGGATCAACTTCTAAAATTCAGTGCAGTATTGGATCTTAGGATGAGGTCTACAGAATTTTACAGCGTCCTGAGGGCAAACTTCCTTTCAGACAATGCTACCTTTTCTCACAGAGTTGACATCTGCACAGACATTCCCTCGCAATGATGAGCTTCCCATCTCACAGGTAGAAACACGTTATGAGTTTTCTATCATTATGCACGACAACAAAACCAAATAAAAAGATCTCCCTGGAGAATTAATTGCATTAATATTTTACCAATAGTGTGACCTATACCAAGTTCATGTAAGCCTCTGCTTCCGGGGCTGACCTGGTTGCAGCCTTATTAGTCCACACTTCAAAAAACAGAAGAATGGCTTTACAATTGGCATCTCACAGGTATCTTTTACAGATGAATAAGGTAAACTCATGCTTTCAAGAAAATACTAAATTTATTTTTTATTTAAATAGAAAAATGGGAAATGGTGTAAGAAGGTCAAAGCCTTTCTTTTTTGTTTAAACAGAAAAGGGGGAAATGGTGTAGGAGGGTCTTCTTTTTATGTGTTGCTTTCATTGGTTGAATAAAGAAAACTGCCTTGGCCTTTTGATAGGGCAGCCTTAGATGGGTGTGGTAGACAGAATAGACTGCTCATTCTCAGAGTTAAAGTGCTGAGTGCGGCTCCTACCTGGTGGCCCCAGAGCTAGCAGAAATGGCATGTTCACCATTTTGAAATTGGAGAGAGGTTGAGTCAACATCCAGAGCAGCCGCAAACTAGCTGCTTAGCATTTTAAAAACTCTTTAAGACAGTAGAGAATTGAAGACAATGCAATAGGACAGATTCAGACATAAAAGACCTCTAAATGGGTCATAGTGTTAGACACACATAGGCTTGGGAGAGAGAAGAAAAATATAGAGAATAAAGTTAATGCTTAAAAAAAGGGTAAAGTCTTTAAAGAGAGAGAATACAGATATGTAATGGGTTAAAAGAAATAAAGGAAAATAAGTCATGTAAAAATGGAAAATTCGCAGAGCCTGGATTCTGTGCATTATTGTGTTTTCTTTGAATTTTTTGACTGCGAAGGAGCTAAATACAGAGAGACATTTCATTGTGTGCTCTGCTAAGCTAATCCAACATGTATATTATAAAGCTATCTTGACTTCAGAATTTGGGTCTAAGGATATGATGCTTTAGAAAAGAGGTTCTTTTGTTTTCACAGAGGATGAGACTCTATGGATTGCTTCTACCCCAATATGCTATGATAGACCATGCCCTCCTAAAAGGTTGCCATAAACACTCTTTAAAAATTACTTTGCTCAACTGTTGACTCAGAGAAACCTAACAAACATGATGCATCGTGAAAGACCTAATTAACAGCACCCCCATTCAGCAGGAAGGAGTTTGGAGAGAAATAACTGTGCCCATATTTCCAAATATTGTTTATAAATGTTCTTTTACATTTAAAGGGGGATATGATATAGACATGAATAATTTGCATTGATATGGATTTTGCTTTAGTGATATAAATTTAAGGTCAATCTTGATATATATATATATTTCTGATCTTAATTAAGGTATTCTGATTGTGTAGTTCATTTTAAAAATGTAATGTATAATTAGGAAATATAGGTTGTTAATGGATAATCCATCAATAATAGTCAAGGTTGTAGTCATGTTAGTTAGATTTTCTAGATATGTAGAGATATATTTCAGTTAGATAGGCATTCTTCATATCTTTTAAAGACTACAGAATATGGCCTTTAAAATTTTTTAATAACTTAGGGCTTTTCATGACAATGAGACACATCTGTTCCTGGCAGCACCAATTTACTTCAAGAGGAAGATAGGCATCAAAGAGGCTACTTATGGAGTTGGTTAGCCATTTGGGTAAGAAACTGCTCTTGCCTGGACTGTTGCATTAACTGGACACAAAGAAACCACAGAGAGAGGACTGCTGAACTTGACTAAAGGTGAGATGGTCTTTCAGGGTTCCTGATCAAGAGTCTGCGAGACACTCTGCAGGATACAGAAGAAAGTGACTGAACTATCTTTGAAATTTCCTGCTTCATGGAAAAGTCTGCTGGATACTATGGGCCTGTAGGCCAAAGATGGATGCCCCAACGGTATAGAAAAACTTTGGGTGACTGTCCAGGCAGCGATATGTCTCTGTCATTTCTAGAGTTTTAGAAGTTGCTTACTTCTTATTTACTTAGGTAATATTATATCCTTCTGGAATCTTTGATGGAGTTAATGAATAGATAGCTATTGTTATAAAAGATTAAATAGATCTAAATATTGTAACTATAATTCCTGCTTAATAACTGTTTTGTTATATGTAATTTTACTATGTTAAAGTGAAAACCTTTCTTTTTTGTTTAAACAGAAAAAGAGGAAATGGTGTAGGAGGTCTTTCTAGGTGTTGCTTTCATTGGTTGAATACAGAAAACCACCTTGGCCTTTTAGATAGGGCAGGCCTTAGGTGGGTGGAGTAGACAGAACAGAATGCTAGGAGAAAGAAGGCAGGAGGAGATAGCCGCCATGGAGCCAGCTGCCAGGTCAGATATGCTGAATCTTTCCCAGTAAGTCATGACCTCATGGTGACATACAGATTATTAGAAATGGGTTGAATTAAGATGTGAGAGTTAGCCAATGAGAGGCTAGCCATAACGGGCCAGGCAGTGTTTAAACAAATATAATTTGTGTGTTGTTATTTCAGGGTATAAGCTAACCAGGCGGCGGGACACAGCCTGTCGCTCCTCCATACTACATGTTGGCAAAGATTAAACTTAAGTTTAAAATTAAAAGTTTTAAAATTTTGTTAACACTGTCCTAAGTTCGCTAATACCCCAATGCCTAATCTTAGTGAAGACTGATACTTTGATACCATATCACAGGCTTGTGAAAGGTTTTCCCAACTTAATCAAATGACCAGTACAAAATTTACAAAATTATGAGAAATATAGGTATGTTAAAAAGTTTGAGAAAGGCCGGGCGATGGTGGCGCACGCCTTTAATCCCAGCACTTGGGAGGCAGAGGCAGGTGAATCTCTGTGAGTTCGAGACCAGCCTGGTCTACAGAGCTAGTTCCAGGACAGGCTCCAAAGCCACAGAGAAACCCTGTCTCGAAAAACCAAAAAAGAGCCAGGTGTGGTGGTATACATCATCAATCCAGCACTGAAAAGCAGAGGCAGTGGATCTGTGAATGTGAGGCTATCCTGGTCTAGACCGCTCAAGGGAGGCCAAGGCTGCATAGTGAGACCCTGTCTTGGGGTGGGCAGTGTGGAGGCTTGAGAAAAGCTGGTATATTTTAACATGAAAGGGGGCAGAACATAGCCATTCAGAGCACTCTTCCAGAGAACCCAGCCTTAGACAGGGGAGGAGCTTCAGAGGATCAGATACACTGGCCTCTTCAGGAACTACTCCCTCTCAACATACACAAATAATTAAAAATAACAAAAAAAAATCAAAACATATACATTTCCCTGATATAATTTCAGAGCCAGTGTCACAGTGAACCCTGACAAAGAACTGCTGAGACTAAATCTAATAATAAAGAAGACTATCAAGTTGATTCTAAAAATAAATTCTGGTTTCAATTTGGAAACTTTCCAGCTCTCTGCACAGCCAGGGCTCCCCATGTTTCAACTGCAGCAGTAATTCTTCACACCCAAATTCAGAGCAGATGTGAATGCGCAGCTGTGCATCAAGCCAGAGATTAAAGGATTTGCAAAAACATAAAACAATTGCCGATCTAAATACTTTTCTTGGAAAACACTTTTATTTCACAAAACACATGATTTGTGTTACTGTGTTATGCATGGAGTTTTGTTAAAATGAGAATTATATTTTTATACTTTTAGCATCTGATATAGTAAATAAATACCAATACAACATATAACCCACATCTAATAAAAAATAAAAATCAGGAGTCCTCTGAGGTTACTAAATTAAGGCTATAACTGGACTGTGGACGACTGAGGACTGCTGGTATAAAACTCCACTCCTTCCTAGCAATAGCAGTTATCATCTCTTGGTCAAAGTCAGTTTTCTGGGGAGAAGGGAAACTACCTCACTATCTTACATTAAGTCACAAGAATTATTCAGATTTTAACCTGACCTAAATCTTTCATTTACACTCATGTGAGAATACGCATTAGCTATCCCCCCAAATGTATTTAATAAAACAGATACTAACTTAAAAACCATAAATCAGTATGCAAAAGATCTTGTTTTAATTAAATATATGGCATTTAACTCTGAACTATCAGAAGTAAAAATAATTTTTTCTGAGGCCACACCTCTCTCTGTATATGGAGCCCCCTACAGGTATAACAATTGTCACATTGAAAATACTGAAAATGAGTGTTTAAAGTCATTATGCATTCCACAAATTTTACTGAGTTCCACATTATATATTTGTCATTGTCCTATACTAATACAGAGACTCATTACCATTAAAAATAAATCGGGAGGTGAGAGAGACGGCTCAGCACTTTTTACTCTTATAGAGAATCAGGATTCAATTTCAACTAACCACTTGGCAACTTACAAACATCCGTAATGGCAGTCCAAGGGGATCTGGCAACCTCCTCAGGGACCAGACAAGCACACAGTGCACTACAAGCACTCATGCAAAACACTCATACATGTAAAATAAAAATAAATAAATCTGAGGTCAGTTGTACTGGCACACGCCTTGAATCCCAGCAATCAGTTAGCAGAGAGAGGCCAACTCTATGAGTTCAAGAGCAGCTTGGTCTACATAGTGAGTTCCAGGACAGCCAGGGCTATGTAGAGACCCTGTCGCCAAATAAATAGATTAGGTACACTGACTGACAGACAGACAGACAATTTAAAAAAAATAGTAATAGAGAAAACAACAAAGAAAATATAAACAAACCACAATGACATGTTCATGATAATGTCACTATTATCCTATGTGCTATCTGAAAAGAATCAGTCAAAGGAAGGGCATACATTAGAAAACAGAAGCAGCAGCAGTCACTAAAGAGATAGACCTTGGAACCACATTCTAGACTGCATTGCCCATTCCGTGACAGCTCCTACTCTGACAGTGGGCTGGGTGGAGAAGCACAGCTTCTCTGCTGCAGGGGTTCAGTTACCCAGACTCTTTCTCAACTTAAAGTTGAGCTCTCTCTCATATGCTTTTCTTCCCAAAGAGATGATGGTCAAGGCTAAAGTACTGTAGCCTTGCATGCACACACGCGCGCGCGCGCGCACACACACACACACACACACACACACATTTTACCCATACACATGCAGGTGGAAGGAGGGAAGAAGAACAAGACCTGGGCACTGCAGATTCACATGTACCACACACACCTGATAGTGGCACAGGAATAAACAGAAAGGTACCAGCTGAGCAACAATTTTTAAATTCTTTTCAGCCAGTTTAACAAATTACTGGTGAAAAAAAAAAAAAAAACAAATTACTGGTGATACAACCTCTATATGTATCATTATATACTATTAAAAACATCAATAGAGGTCAAAATAACAGAGGCATAGGTGTCTAACAAGGTCTAAAACAGAGAGTAGCTCTTAAAACTTAAGTTAACCCATTTATATTAATCTAATTTCTGCCACATGGCTCGTTACCTCTCTTCCGTACATTATATACAACTTTCTTCAACTCTGGCTGGCAAATTCCCCATGCCTCAGATTACTCCCCGAGTTCCTATGTTTGCCCAGAAGTCCTGCCTATCCTATTCTGCTTAATTACTGGCCACTCAGCTCTTTATTAAGCAAATCAGAAGGAGCCTTAATCGTGTGAGGTAAAGGACTGACATATCTTCACAGTGTGATTAAACATCCTCCAACATTATCTACCTTAAAAATTGCTCAGTCTCTATTTCACTGGAAACATGTCTCAGAACTAGGAAAGTAAAAAGTTAATAGAAACAGAGGTGACGGAATTAATGGGGAACAAATCTCATTAATTGAAAACTGTATTTTAATAGCAATATTTGATAATAATGGTAGTTTTTGAACTTTGCCAAATTTTTTCATCTTTATAGAAAATAGTAATATTTGCTCTTTCATTCTCAGTCTCACACAAATATATATGTGTGTATGTGCATGCATTATGTATGTATGTATATATATATTTCTACCATGGTAGCTTTCCTAAGAGTGAGACTGGAATGGACATCACAGCAATATGTTATTTTTGTAGCAATATGTATTTATGTGCCTATCAGTCACAGCTCTATAAAGGAACCACACAAATCCAAACTAGTTATTTGCATTAATGCACTTGAACTTCTATCTAAAATGCAGACTGTGTGTAACACACGGACATGGACATGTTCATGTATGTGTACATATGTATGTGGGCATGTAAGCAGCAGTCAAAGGTTAAAGGCTGGAGTCTTCTTTAATTGTTTTCCAGCTTTTTAAGGTATAGTTTCTCACTAGGGTGAAAGCTCAACAATTTAGCTGGAATGGTTGGCCAGTGAGACCCAGGATCTTGCCAGTCTCACCTCATACTGAGTAACAGATGTGTACCTGTGACCAGCTTTATGAGCCTTCTGGAATTCAAACCCATGCCCTCACACTGGTACAGCAAACACTATCTACTGACTCTCTGCTGGCTCTCTAAAATGTAGCCTATATTTAAGTAAAGTCTTGTTATCTCTACTTTGATAATAATTTCAGCATAAAATTCTTAAACTATTTAAAAGTGGTAATTTGTCAAGTGAGACACTAAGCAGAAAATGAAAAGCACTTTAAAAAGCTGTTCATGCTTTCTAACCTCAGTGGAACCTCAGCACGTGGTTACCCATCCACTCCAAATGCGTGTTTCAGACAAGGCTTGAGTCTTCCTATTGTCACTCTGAAGTACAGCAAGCGGCACCCCTTACCTGCCATGGAGTCTACAATTGCTAGCTGACTGAAAGAGTAAATGGCAGCACAGCATGCACACACTTGATTTCTGTCTCATACAGTAGTCTAGTTTATAAGGAAAGCAAGGTAAAGATTAAAAACGTCAACACAGCACTATGCAGAGCAACAGCTGAGTTGGTGAGCATCATACACAGTCTGGACATGAGAGCAAAGACATCTCATTACCATGGTAGGTAAGACAATCCAAGATTTCAAATAACCTAAAGCTTACAAAATTTTCATTTCTACAATCTTCCACTTAATATTCTCAGACTGTAAGTGACCAACTTCAGTTACTTCTTGATAAAACAAAGCCAGATAAAAGAGAATAACTAAACACTTAGGCAAGTATGTTCTGTCTTCTTTGTTCTACTGCTGTTTACAGTTCTGTATTTTTCTATATCCCAAGTAGTTCAGAGCTAAGAGCATGACAGAAGAATGTTATCAATGAATCATCTGAGCTATTAGTAAATTGATCCCAATTGTGATGTCTGAATAAAGCCATCACTAACAAAGGAATCTGACTTATACACCTCCCCCTACCAGATTTTAGTTTTTATAACATTCTATAAAAATTTCACATAAGCAAAAAAAAATATTCACAAAGCTACTGATTAGACTAACATTTCCTTGTATTTATTACCAAAAACATGATAGCCATGTGCAAGCCTACACTCAAAATGAAGCTTTAAGGTGAATTCTGTGGCTCAACTGACAGGTATTCACAGTGTTCATGTTCTCATGGTTGTCCAGAAACCGCAGGTGCCTGCACTTACGAGAGGTTTTCTGCGAAGGAGCACTACTCACTTTCCCTAATGGAAACCTTCTACAACTATCAAACACACTGTGATTCCACAAATGACATTCCTTTATATTTTCTATCCTTAGTATTTTGATTTAGTTACTCTCAATTTTAAAAGTCAAGACACAAGGACTGCAGGCACACACCCACAGCTCCAATACCTATAAGGCTGAGGATTACTACAAATCTTGAGCCCAGCCTAGGCTAGAGATGAGTTCCACCTCAGTCTAGCCTGAACAACATATCAAAACTCCACCTCAAAGTTATTCCTTTCTCAGGTCAAAGATAAAAAATAAAGAGGCCAAACTAAATTGGGAAATACTGTCAGTAGAAACTGGAAAATATGAGAAAATACTTAGACCTGATAGTTGCAGATGTGGTTCCTGTAACTTTGTATAAACCTACAATAGTTCACCCAAAGATGTGCACATGAACACTAAACAACAATCAAGACAGAGAAGGCCTTTTAGAATCCTGAGGACCAATGTAACTAGAGGTTTCTCTCCAGAACGCCATTTCTGAAATAACCACTCTGAGGCTTAATATTAATTACAAATTGTCTGACCTATTAGATCAGGCTTACTATTAACTAGCCCTTAAAAACTTAACCCATTTTTATTATTCTATATTTTACCACGAGGCTCATGACTTGTTATCTCATATCTTGCTTTCCAAGTGGCGGCTGACATCTCCTCCAACTCTGCCTTCTTTTATTCTGTATCTTTGCTTGGATTTCTTGCTTGGCTCTATTCTGCATGTTATTGGTCAAATCAGCTTCTTTATTAACCAAAAGGTAATAAAACATATGCACAGCATACAGAAATACATCCCACATCAGACCAACATAGCCAGGAGTTTCCGAAGGCTGGTGGACCCACTCACTGACAGCAGCTAGGACTGGTCCTAGATTCTAAGCTTAAGCATCTTTATCACCTATTGTAATTTTTGAAATTAAAAATAAAATTTAAATTAATACTGTCCAGAGATGATGGGACTCCAATAACAGATGCTAAGGCTGAGAAGAGGCCATGAGGATTTTGTCAGAGAACTAGGCAGAAAGGAGTCAGTCTCAAAGGCATGAACAGCAGAGAGCCAAATGTAAATTTCCAGACTGAAAAAAGAAAAAAAAAACCATCATAGACAGTATTATGTGCAGAAAAGGAACAACAAGAATAACAAATTTTCCTAGTAAGAAATTACAACAGTTAAAAAGTAAGAAAAGTAAGTTACATTAAAAAAGTAAGAAAACAGTTTTAAAAGAGACGTTTTCTAAAATAACATCCTTTTAACTCTTGGTAACAGTGGGTCAGATTCAGAGACCTCTTTGTGTATACTGTCACCTCTGGCTTGCCCTCCCCCGATCCCGCAGCCCCACTCAGTGATCACCAGGAACTCTGTGCAAACTTTGTGACTAACCTCCAAAAATTTTTTCTGGGAGAGAACGAGGGAGCACCACCCTCCTTCCCTGAGGATCTAGGGGCAGTTAATAGCTGCTAAGAGATGGAGCTCGGGGAAGGAGGCATTTTATTTATAGACACCGGTAAAGTTATCCATGCTTCTGTAAAAAAAAATTCCTGACCCATGGTCCTATAAAAATCCTAATTAAACATATGTGGCACTACCTCACTGGAGGGGGAGGGGAGAGAAGGAGGGAACATGAAAATACAAGGGATCAGAGGAAAGATGAGAGGTCTGGGAGAAGGTAATGGAAATCAAAATACATTATAGAGATGAAAATGCCTTACTGAAACCTATGTATAATTAATAATGTATAATTATTACCTAATGTATAATTAATGCAATTAAAATGATGACTGAAGGCAATTTAATAAGCAGCAAACACCACGTCTGGTCTGTCCCTCTTCAGGCCAGCACTAGAGCAGGCTCTTTGGTGCTCTTCATGGCTTCACGGTAGGAAAGGAGTTGCTAGACCATGCTTATGTGGCTCTCTCTGCCTGACAAGACTTGGAACACCACCACTCCAAAAAATAGATAAACCAGAATGAAACCACTTACATAAGTTCAATGTTTTCTTAAAGCCACATGAAAAATGTTAAGAGCAGAATCTGTCCCAACAACACGTCCTTGGCGTCATTACTGTCACACAGAAGACCATCAGCCCACTCGTACTCTCCTTAACCACACTTCTTTTACAAATCACAGCCAACAATGACTAAAAACAGCTAGTGGGAATTTTAAATTGTTTTCATTATATTATAGCTATGGCTGTTCTGGTTTCATTATTACTGTCATTAGTCAAGATCCTGTTTAGCATAATTCATAAATTAATTTTATTATGGGTGTGTATATGCAGGAAAACAATATACACAGGGCATGTGCAACCCATGCTCAGAAGTCCATGAAAGAACACACCCCATTTCCAGGTTTTTAAGTTACTTAACATTTTTAAAGTAAATAATTTCCTTTAAAAAACAAAAATAAGGTTATCTGCCACTTTACAGAACCGCATAATCCCTAACAACAAATGTGTTCTTATAACGGCTGTTAAGTGTAGTCTCAACCCTCCTGAAGGAAACTTCTTTGTAACAAATGGAGATCATGACAGAAAATCACAACCAATCAAAATGAAGAACTGTAGAAGTCCATTCCCTGGCACATCAGTACAGCTGGACCTAAGGCTCAAGTACTACCGAGGAAGACAGAGCAAGAGAAATGGAACACAGTTTGCTGACAGAGTTTACTTAGTAATGTCAGCATTTACACCCATAAAGTCTCACCAGCATGACTGCCTGAACATGAGCTGAACAAGGACAATAGAAATGGGCAGGCCAAAGTGGTCAGGAGCAAGTATAGGAGGCCTCAGGCACAAACACACACACCCCTAAGGAATGCTCAGTGGAAGAAACAGTCCATGAGAAAGCATACCAACTAGTTATCTAATACCAAATGGCCAGCACTGAAAACATACATACAGTAATAAAAAAAGACTAAGCAGGTTGTATTTATGCATTTAGGAAAACACAAATGAGCACGCGTGTGCGCGTGTGCACGCACACACACACACACATTTTTGCAACAACAAATAATAATAAAAGAGGCCATGAATGTGAAAGACAGCAAAGAAGAGTATATGTTATGGTTTGAAGGGAGGAAAGGAAGGGAAGAAATAATGTAATTATAAACTCTAAATAAAAAAAATAATTAAAAATAAGGTTGTCAACACAGTGTGCATTTTTTCTCTCCAGTATACACAATGACTATTCATTATCAAGCGTGCAACTGCGGCGGATCCCACAGCCCAATCTGAGCAGGCCTACAGTGGAAGAGGGTGTCAACAAGCTTCAGTGAGCTTCTGCCTAACTCTATGATGGTAGCAGTAACATTGGTATATGTACTGTCACACGACATGAACACAAATAAAAGAAAAATCTAGTTTTGAAATAAACCTCTATCCCTAAGAAGTGACTAGAGCTCAGCTTTTTAAATATTTGATAAATACCAGGTGTATTGCTGTAAAACAGATATGCAAACAAGTACTAGCTGGGCCTTGTGGTACATGACTTCAATCCATCACCCAGAAGGAAGAGGTCAGGTAGGATGACACAGTGAGACTCTGTCTTAAACATCACCAACAATAAAACAAAAACAGAAAAAAAAAAAAAAACACACATATTTCTTTCTAGAACACTTGGGAAGGCAGAAGCAGGAGGATCAGGAATCTAAGGCTGCATAGTGAGCTTGAGAGTAAAGTTGGATAAAATGAAACCCTGTCTCCAAACTAAAACTAAAGCATGACTTCAACTAACCAAAAATGAAACTAACTAGCTGAATTAATTAGAGTCAACCTTCTTTTCTCCAAGAAACATGCCATATAGCTAGAGACACTCACAGACTGAGAGCCAATGAATGGGAGCAATCTATCAAAAGAACAAACCTGAAAACAGGCTGCAGAGCTCTTCTCAACTGAAAAAGTCAGTTTGTCCAAAATTAGCCAGAGAGAAGGAAGGCTACTCCTGCTTAATAAAGGGAACATTTCCTCAAGATGTAGCTCTAAATGCACATCCACCAAACATTATGGCTCCCAATCTCATCATAAAAACACCACCGATCAGAAAAGGTCAGACAGGTCCTGATATAAGATGGGGGATTTCATTTCCCAAATTGATCTTAGATGGGAGAAATCAAACTGAAAACCAGCAAAGAAAAGAAGTAGCTAAAGTATAGTACAAAGTGGGCCCAACTACCACCTACAGCATAGTGCATCCAACAGAAACAAAACACACATTCCCCTCACCAGCCAAGGAAAACTTGTAAAACTGACCACATTCCAGATCACAAAAGAAGAATTACCAAACGCAAAAGAATCAAAATAACCTCTCTTATCCACCAGATCAACATACAATAAAATTAGAAATCAACTGAAAGTTGAAGCTACTACAGGAATTCATAGCACCTGAAAAATATGCTCTTAGATGACCAATGAAAACCTCAGCAAAGAAAAAAATTCCTAGAACATCATAATCTGAGATATCTGGTGTACAGATACGGCAATTCTAAGAGGAAAGCGTATAGCTCTGAGTGCTTACATTAAAAACATACAAACAAAAACCCCAAAAGATCACAAATAATCTAATAATGTACCCCAATATCCTGGAAAAAACAAAAGTAATCCAAATGCAAAAGCAGCAGATGGTAAAAGTTTAAGGAAGGAATTAGTAAAACTGAGACTAAAAAACCAATGCATACAATCAGTCTAAGTCAGAATAACAAACCAATAAATAATAATCAAACCTACCTAGCCAGGAGAAGAAAAACTCAAATTAATAAAATTAGTGTGAAAGGGGAGGTTACTACAGACTTCAGTTTAATTAAGTCAGTCATTAAGAATTATAAATAAAAATTGATACCCTAAAAAAAAAATCTACACAGAATCCTAGGCCATGCATGACCTACCAGAATTCAGAAGATATAAACAGTTTGATGATGCTATTGAAGTAGTAATTTAAGTTTTCCAACAAAGAATAGTCCACATTCAAATGGATTTACTGGCAAATTCTACCAGGATTTAACTTTTTTATACTTATTTTCTTAGGGGAAGAAGAGGTTGTCACATCTCACATATGAAAGTCAGACACTTGGAGTGATTTTCTCCTTCTTACCATGTAGGCTCCTCAAACTCATTCTACTACAACATTACATTAATATCCACACTGGATAAGGACACAAAGAAAGCAAGCTAAAGACAATTTAACTGATGGACACACATGTAAAAACTCATGACTCTCTTACAAATCAAATTGAAGAATACATTAAGATCACACCCATGACCAAATTGATTTTATCACAGAGATGCAGGGTTGATTCAACCTACAGAACCCAGAGTTTTCTTTCTTTGCTAGCCTATCTACCGCCCCAACAGAACTTTCTGGATATATTTGAAAACAAAAGGCTTTGATTAAGGCTATAATTCTATTCCTATATTTAAGCCTAATAGAACCACCTTCATGGTTCTGCTTATTTGTTAATTCCATTTAACAAATGAAATTAGATTTTCCATATTGTGGGATGACTGCAGAATAGTTCACAAACAACTGTGAAGCAAGAATTGCTCTTGGAATATTTAGAGAAAAAGATGTGCAGCCTTAATAGCTAGACATCTAGCAGAGATGCCAATCAGAAGCACAGTGACAGTCTCATTTGATTAAAAGATGCATTCCAAAACATCCACTGTGTACACATACACACACACAAACACACACACACACACACGCATACCTATGTAAAAGTTTACTTACTTATGTATATGGGTGGTCTGAATGCCAAGAGTGTGCCCAATATCCAAGGAGGCCAGAAGAGGTTTGAGATCCGCTGGGACTGCTATGAGTCACCTTGTGGATACTGGGAACTGAACCCAGGTCCTCTGGAAGAGTAGCAAGGGCTCTTAATTGCTTAACTACCTATCTCTCTTGCCCCTATAGCTACATTTTTAAAACTAGACAGACAATATGTATACTTTGTGTTGTCTGTTTTCTTTTTTAAGCACTTATAGGAAAGGATAAAGGCAAGACTATAACATACCATGAACAGGTATCCATGCTTCATTTAAAAAAAAAATCAAAATTTTAAATTCTATATACTAGAAGCAAAGCAAATGTATCCTACCAAATGCCAAGTCAGGGCAAGGCACTCACACAAGGATTTCCCAAATAATTTAATAAAGTGTGGGTGTCACATCTGTCATCCAGGACTTAGAACCCAGGAAGCTCCTCATCAGTGTCAGGTCAAGCCCACCAACAAACGCCTCTGAATAAGACAATCACCCCCTCACACACAAACAATTTTAAAACATAACACTAAACATAATAGTAAACCAGTGGGGCATAGGGAAGAGAAAAATAAACAAAGCACTCAACTGTTTCCAGATCACAGAGGAGCACTATGCATACGAAGGGCCAGGAGAGCCAGTGTGGCACACTGTAACCTCAGCATTTAGAAGCCTAAGAAAGGAAAACTGAATTGAAGGTCAGCCTGGGCTACGTACATACATACGTACATACATACATATATACACACAGAGACTGTATCAAAGAACCCAATTCTATTTTTAATACTTAATTACATCATTCTATTATATAACTATTTTATTATTCACTATTAAATATAATTAAAATAATGAATAAAATATGGTTGTTAACAATTATGTTATATAGCTATATTTATTAATAAGTAACAAATATGGCAATTATATAGTGAACATTAGCTATAATTAATATGATAACTAATACATAACATTGGTGGCTTTTTCCCTTATGGTGTGTTTATTTTTAAATATCTTGTAAATTATTAATATATTATATGCATAAGTACAAAAACAATCAGGTTTATCTAAACAGATTTTTCCATCATGAAAATACCGGCAATGGATTTGTATTTTAGAAATAAAATGCTAAATTTGTACCAGAAATACCATATATTGCTTCCCATAGCCAGAATCAGCCTGCATCATGAGACAAATACTGTGGTCTGAGTGGACTTTTGTCCTTCAAACAATCAGGATTTCCTAGAGACAGTGGTGACTTGAGGAGCAGGAACATAGCACGGACTCTATCCATGCCTACTACAGTAACTTTCAAATACTGGAAAGTCAACTTGAAAAGGCACCTTTCTCCAAGAAAATCTCACATCAATAAGAATAAAACCACAAAGCAATAAATATGTCAAATGTTCAAATCCACAAGCTCACAATAACACTTAAACAAACCCTACCTTCTAGGAACATGGAAAACAAGTCAGTATTTGAAAACCAGTGAGGAAAAAAAAGAATCCAAGCCTATTTGCTTCTTTCCTGTAAAAGCCTAGGACACTGAGTGCCTGGGAGAGGTTTGCTTTAAGGAAACACTATAAGCTGGAACATAATGCTTGTGCACATCAACGGAATAACGAATTTTGAGTCTAGACCATGGTCACCAATGATTAGCCTCGACTATTGGATGCTTCTTTGGGGATGTACTAATAAAGTTTATATGTAATTCTGCTTCCCTATCCTTCCAGATAATAAGAGCTGGCAGCAAAATTAGATTACTATCCCCAAACCTAGCTGTTGATTTATATAAAATACAAGGAAAAAAATTTCCCTAAAGAGATACAATTAAAAAACCACAGGGTCAGGAAAACTTTACAGACAGACAGGAAATGATAATTAAGTAAACTGTGCACTTGTAAACTAGGCATCTTGTTGCTCTTCTATGAAAACATACTTAAGAGAAGCTGAAGGAATTTAAATGCTATTAAAAATTGTAAAATCCCACATCTATTAGATAACTAACACCTGGAACACAGTATAAAATTCTCAAAAAAGTAAAACTAAAATACCTACTGATCCAAAGGCCTGTTCTAAAATTCCAAAAAGAACTTAAAAGTCTGAAATCAGGATCTCATAAAACTCTAGCAAGGAAAGAACCAAAGGAGAAGCAATCCAACTGTCCATAAAGCAAAGCAAATAGGCAGAGAAAGAAAATATATTATGTGCATAAAAATGGTGTGCAAATTGGCCGTTGAATTGGTAATGCATGCCTTTAATACCAGCACTCAGGAGGTTGGTGGATCTCAGTGAGTTCAAGGACAGCCTGGTCTGCAAAGTTTGCACCAGGGCTTCTGAGGATTAAATAAGATCTCATACACACACACACACACACACACACACACACACACACACACACACACGGAGGGAGGCAGACAGACAAGGAAATAGTGTCATCAGCTACAATATGGAGACCAGAAAAGGACAATCAGAAAGAGACAAGTATTGTCAGGATGCTGCTTCCAAAAGGACCCTAAAGTATTCAAATCCAGAGAAAAGAGAAATAAAAGAGCTATAGTTTTGATGAACTGCTAGGAACAATCAGTCATTGCTGATACTTGCATTAACAATAGTGAAGATAGCAACTGTTTTATGGTTTCAAGTATAAATAGAAAGTATACTTATATTCCTTCTCACACCAAAAGACAATAATTAGGGGGCAGGGCACAGCAGGGAACAATTGGTCAGAGGGAAATCTGTACCAAAGGCCATGGCTATGAGAGGGAACTATGAGCTTTCTCTCTAACTCATGTTTGAAACTCTTTTTTTAAAAGTGAAAATAAGCATATAACTTGATAGCCAATGAGTCCTAATAATTTGATGAGAATTCCACAAAGAAAATAAAACAACATGCACAGGAAAACACTGTTGGTCCTGTTCCATTTTAAGAAGCTAGGCAAGTTAAACTCAATGTATGCACAAGGAAGGCATAAAGGGATCTATCTACCAATCCCCACAAGGCTTCTAGCAATCAGCAGTGCATATGTGGTGGAAGATAGGAATTAAGTCTCTTCCTTACATGGTTTGCACACATCTTTTATACACCGAACCTTTCCTACAGCTTGTGCTATGTAGCCACAAAGTTTAAGTGAGTTCCTCCAGCCAGCGGAAGGCCTTAGCCCTACTTTTTAAGTATTAAGTTTAAAAAAAAAAAAAAACCAACAAGCAAAAAATTACTTGTACACATGCATCCTGATGGCGATGACAAATGGTCAGGAAAGACTGTGGATCACTGGACAGAGGTGTAGATATCAGATTATACAGGCTATATTCCTACATTGTATGGCAGTCAAAATCCTGGGCAACCTGGCATAGTGGTTGCCTAGCCTTTTGCTAGTGAGACAAACTGATGCCATCCAAAGCAAGTGGTCAGGATATGCTAATGTCGTTCTGCTCCTTCTACTGTAATTTAGGAGGTCACCTGAGAAAGAGGGGTTTTTCAGTCTACATGACAAAATGGGCATAGATAGGAAGATGTGACCTAAGTCATCCCCCCTTCACCTAGGAAACAGAATGCTAATGAACTTCCCCCTCAGTTTACATTTTGATATAAAAGCTGTTTGGAGAATAAACATGGGTGGTTTTTCAGGATATGAATTCAGGATTTCATGAAGGATCCCTGAAAACTCCCTCCCGATACAGTCATGTGAGTTGTGTTTTCATTCCCACACCTCCACTCTGGTACCAGAAATGGTGCTTGTCGAGGCTGTTCCCGTACACGGAGAGAGGGATGAAGGGAGGCTCCATGACTAGAACAGGACAATCAAGCTTAACCATTATTCAGAGCAGTCCTGAAAATTCAGTGAAAGTTTATGTTGTGGTTTGAAAGAAAATAGCCCCCAAAGAGACTGGCACTATTAGGAGGAATGGCCTTGTTGGAGGAAGTGTGTTACTCTGGGGGTGGGCTTTGAGGTCTCCTTTGCTCAAGCTTCCTTTAATTGACTTCCTATTGCCTGCAAGATATAGGACTTTCAGCTATTCCTCCAGCACCACATCTGCCTGCATGCCACCATGCTCCCCACCATGACGATAATGTACTGAACCTCTGAATCTGTAAGATCTCTCAACTAAATATTTTCCTTAAAAGAGCTGCTGCGGTCATGGTATCTCTTCATAGCAACAAAAACGCTAAGACAAAAGTTGGACAGGGGTATTGCTGTGATAGGCCTGACATTGTTCTCCTTTGGAGTAATATGGACTGGTTCTTTGGATTAGGAAAGCAATTGTGATTTAGGGGACTCTCTAAAGAGGTTTCAGAGGAGAAGAGTTTTAGTATGTGGCCTAGAGATCATTCTTGTGATGCTTTGGTGAAGAAAGTGGCTGCCTTCGTCCTTGTCCAAAGAGTCTGCCTGAGGCTACAGAGAAGAGTTCTGATTAATACTGTTGGTAGAAGTAAAGACTATGTCGTGTGGTTTTTAGGGTAACTCTAATGAAGATTTATAATGAAAAGGAGCAAGTTGAGCAGGTCAAATTACAAAATGTAAACTTTAAGGAGAAAATGAGCATAAGGAAGTGGAATAGAGTTAAATCCTGCCTTCAACAAGATAAATAGATTAAGAAGTGGAATAAAGAGAGTGGGAACTTCATGGCAAGATCCCACCCAGCTAAATTTCCAACTTGTGAAAATAAATTAAAGAAAAGCTTAGAGCTGGTGTGTGGTGGTGCATATAAGTGCTTTAATTCCAGCACTGTAAGGCAGAGGCTGGGGATCTGGGTCTGGTGCTAGCCTGAGCTGCAGAGCAAGGTTCAGGACAGCCACGACTGAAAAGTGTTGAAGGTGTCCACGTTCCAGTCCCAGTAAGCAGCAGAACTTGGCAGCTTTGGCCACATGGTTTTGGAGTCAGGAATAAAGCTGCTGAGGCCAGGCATGTGTTAGGGGAGTTCCTGACTGGAGGTCACTGCATGCAGCTATGAAGTTGAAGCCTGTATTGTCTTGGAGAACCCAAGAGGTTAGATATGCCAGAGTTGTAGGATACCTGCTGAGGGGAGCTGCTAACAGGAAGTGGAACCAGTCCAGAGAAAGAAGTGTGTTATAGTCAACAAAGCTGAACAGAGCCGGAGATCTGAAGAACATTTTGACATGAAACATGGAGGTGCGGAGTTTGAAATTTGCCCAGCACTTTCCAATTTTGCTTTGGTTCAGTATTTCCTCAATATGTTCCTTCTCTATGCTTTCAAATGTGCTATTAAATGTTGGAAGCATGTGATCTGCTTTTTAACTTGATTTTTTACAGGAGGATTACAGTTAAGAGATCACCATGTGTCTGAGAAGAGACTTTGTTCTTTGAAGCAAGTTTGAAACTGTTTTAGACTATGAACATTCTTGTTCTTGGACTGAATGCATTTTTTTGCATTATGATAGTACTTATAAGACTTTGGGGGTAGGGAAAAAAACCTAACTAAGACAGTTTATTTCTCGAATTTTGTATTTACTATAAAAATAACCATTTATCATGGTTGATGTAGGTAAAAAAAAAAAAAAACAAGAAAAAACAAACAAACAACAAAACAAAAAAAACCAGCAAGACATAATGTGAGTAGGAGAAACTACTGTGCTCCACGACATGGTCAACACAATAACTACAGGTTTGAGGAAACCACATTCTGAACCATCTCTAAGCACATGACACACTGATGCACATACATGGCTTCAGAGCTCTGAGAGACTACATGTCCTCTGTAACCCTGGCTCTCTAGCACTAAGGTACACAAACAACTAACTGCAAGTTTATAGTTTGCAATGACATAAAAAAAAAAACCATTTTGGAGGTTTTCAGCAAAATTAGCCAACATTTGAAATGATCCAATTTAACATAGCCTATGAGCTGTTTCAAGCATAAAAGCAGTGATACGGTCTGCATGTTGGCGCAGGGGAGGAGGGCCTTTTTAAGTTAAGATGCCAAAAACCAGAAAACTAGTCTTGAATGAGAACTTCAAATAAAACAAACAGGTCTCCTCAAAGCAAAAGCTAGCACCCCAGAGAGCAGAGGGGACAAAGGGAGGGCAGGAAGGAAAGGGTCAGATTCTTCCAAATCTAGGCTGATGAAGTAACCTGGAAGGTAAGGGCCCTTGCCATACTTCAGGATACCACATAGAAAACTGGTTCTCTGGTCACTGTGTAGAGGAAAATGTTTAGAAGGTGCCAGTAACTGACGGTAAATGACGGCTGGTGGGGGCGGGGGCTCCTTTCTCTTCAGAAATGGAGCTACTGGTAAGCTTTCCCTGTTCCAACAAATAACCCTATACCCATTCACCAAGACTAACCATGATTAAACCCATGCTTAATATGGTACCACACGTCTTCAATCCCAGAACTCAGGAGGCAGAAGTAGAGAAAGGCCGAGCATTAATTAAGTCTAAGGTATCGAATATCAAATTTTTATCTACCATCAAATTTTCACAAGTCACCAAACTCTGCTAAAGGTCAGAGAGTCCTGGTACAGGTACATTCAGCAGTGTAGTTGTGTAGTCATTATTACATGACGCCGAGATTTATAATCCAAAATGAAAGACTTCTAAACTTTTCTAAAGAGGTAAAAATGTTTCTCCCTAAAGTTATCAACTAAATAAACATGTAAATCTTATATATTTAACTGCATACTTAGTAATATCAGGATAAGTAAAATGCCCTAAAACTCACCAAAATGACAGACACAAATAAAAGAACTGTTATCAGCAATATCAAATTTTTAGACCCCCCCCAAAAAAAGCTAGTAACAAAATGTAGGTAATTTCATAAAAGATCATATTCATGTCACCTTTTCATAATGATGTGGTGGTACATCATGATAAATGATGAGAATGTTCCTCAAGAGCTCATACATTTAGTTGCTGAAACAGTTGGGAAGAACTAGAAGGTGTGGCCCTGTTGTATTACTGGGAGTCGACTTTGAGGTTTCAAAAGCCCACATCATAACCAGTTAGTTCTCTCTGCCTTGCGGTTGTTGTTTTTTTTTTAATATTTATTTATTTATTATGTATACAATATTCTGTCTGTATGTCTGCAGGCCAGAAGAGGGCACCAGACCTCATTACAGATGGTTGTGAGCCACCATGTGGTTGCCGGGAATTGAACTCAGGACCTTTGGAAGAGCAAGCAATGCTCTTAACCACTGAGCCATCTCTCCAGCCCCTGCCTTGCGGTTGTTGATTCAACATGTAAGCTCTTGGCCACTGTTCCATGCTTGCCTGCCTGTTGCTGTGCTCCCTGCCTTGACAGTCATGGACTCTAAACCTGTGAAAGTATAAGACTCCATAAATGTCTTCTTTTTGATAATTTGTCTTGGTCATGGTATCTCAAGACAGCAATAAAAAGGTAACACACTTGATAACCATCAAAATTATAGAAAAATTATAATAATCAAAGTAGGGGTACCTTTTGCTAAAATGCTAAACTCTTCTGAGATTCTTGAGAAATTTTTATTTCTCAAAAGTCTCTTCAAAACAGCTACAAATCTCTGACCTGGGAGAGAAGGAAATGGAAGCATCTTACCATTGGCAGTGCATTGATGTGAGAATGTACAACTGGATATCTGACCACCAAACACAAGTTGCTGAGGCTAAGAAAAAGGAAAACAAATTCAATTTAAGATTCCCCACAGCAAATCTTGAATGTTCAAAATACTCACTTATAGGCTTTTGCATCCCAGCAGTGAGGCTGTGTAACAAATCCTAGCTGCCTACGTTCCTGGAGGCTAGTACAGTTAGCATCCACGGAAGGTCGTGCATAACCCCTATTCAGCTCAATCCCAGTGTACAACTGAATTAGGGTGCTACGGTGTGTTCATCAATCATGACCATGAGCCATGAAAATCATGTGAATTTGCATTCTATATATTTTCATTCATGGGAAACATATTTAACTGGTTATCACAACGTGGCAGGCATTAATATCAGACTTCACACAAAAGGGCTCTACCTCTCTACTTTTCTCAATGAGTGAAGCACAGCACATCACATCGACAGAACTTCTGCAACATGCAAGTTATATTTCATATGCCACATCTAAGAGGTGACACTCAGAAAGGACATGGATCAGTGCAAAGTGGATTAGCAGCCTGATGCCACCAAGAGGAGGGGTAGCTACAGTGGCATGCTTACATTCCTATAGCAGAAATTCTAATTTAAGCATGTCAATAATTAAGATCACCAATATACTGAATAACCATAAAATTCAAGTCCCTTTGGAATTGTTCCTCTGGTTTTACTTCTCACTGAGCACCTAGGTATCCTGGCACATGACCACATTTAGTAGAGACCCAGAAATTCAAGTTAACATTAGACATCACATATTTATAGAAGGTCATGTCAACATACATCACTCCACTGGCCTATAGCAATGCTATAAAAACAAGCCTAGAATTTTTCTCTCATTTTTTAATTATTATTTTTAAAAACAATCTTATTTTACGTACCAATCCCAGTTGGTACTACCCCTCCTCACACTCCCCCACCTCCTCTCCACTCTGCTCTCCATCTATTCCTCAGAGAGAGCAAGGCCTCCCATAGGGTGACAACAAAGTCTGTCACATCACTTGAGGCAGGACCAAGGCCCTGCCCACTATATCTAGACTGAGCAAGGTATCTCTCCATAAGGAATGGGCTCCAGATAGTCAGTTAATGCATTAGGGATAAATACTAATTCCACTGCTAGTGGCCCCACAAACTACCCAAGCTGCACAACTGTCTGTCACCCACATTCAGAGGGCCACTTTTGGTCTTACACAGGTTCCCCAGCTATCAGGCCAGAGTCAGTGAACTCCCATCTACTCATCAGTTGTTTCTGTGTGTTTCCCCATCATGGTCTTGGCAAATTTGTTGGTAATATCACTCCTCCCTCTCTATGACTGGACTCTAGTTCAGTCCAGTGTTTTAGTGTGAGACACCGGTTTCGGGTATGAGGAGCTAGGACAGTGAAACACTATAAACAGAACTACTGAATCCCAACAAAACCTAGATACCATCAAACTCTTAGGGTTTCTCAAAATGAACATCATTTTCTTTATAGTAAGTATAAAAATTTTTAAAGGATCTTTTAAAAATTTTTTTTATGTATGTGACCATCTATGTGTGCCTGCTATGTATGTGTAAGTGCCTGCAGGGACCAGAAGAGGGCACTGGATTCCCTGGAGCTGCAGTTCCAGGCAGTGTGGGTGATGGGAAGGGAAAGGCTCTTAGCTGCTGAGCTAAGTCACTTGCCCAGCTTTTATTAATTCTGAGCTATCTATTAGCACATTTTTCCCCAACCCTTTACTCTGAGGCAATGTCTGTCTTTGAGGCTGAGGTTTCTTTTTTTTTTTTAACTATTGATTTTTATTGAGCTCTACATTTTTCTCTGCTCCCCTCCCTGTCTCTCCCCTCCCCTTCAACCCTCCCCCCCCAAATCCCCATGTTCCCAATTTATTCAGGAGATCTTGTCTTTTTATACTTCCCATGTAGATTAGATCCATGTATGTCTCTCTTAGAGTCCTTATTGTTGTCTAGGTTCTCTGGGATTGTAGTTTGTAGGTTGATTTTCTTTGCTTTATGTTTAAAGACCACCTATGAGTGAGTACATGTGATAATTGTCTTTCTGTGTCTGGGTTACCTCACTCAAAGTGATGTTTTCTAGCTCCATCCATTTGCCTGCAAAATTCAAGCTGTTATTTTTTTCTGCTATATAGTACTCCATTGTGTAAATGTACCACATTTTCCTTATCCATTCTTTAGTCTAGGGGCATTTAGGTTGTTTTCAGGTTCTGGCTATGACAAACAATGCTGCTATGAACATAATTGTCCTTGTGGCATAATTGAGCATCTTTTGAATATATACCCAAAAGTGGTATTGCTGGGTCTTGAGGAAGTTTGTTTCCTAATTTTCTGAGAAACTGCCACACTGACATCGAAAAAGGCTGCACCAGCTTGTCCTCCAACTAGCAATGCAGAAGTGTTCCCTTTACCCCACAACCTCTCCAGTATAAGTTGTCACGGTGTTTTTGATCTTGGCCATTCTTACAGGTGTAACGGAATCTCGGAGTTGTTTTGATTTTCATTTCTCCAATGACTAAGGATGTTGAACATTTCCTTAAGTGTCTTTCAGCCATTTTAGAGTCCTCTGTTGAGTTTTCTGTTTAGGTCTGTACTTGATTTTTTTTATTGGATTATTTGCTCGTTTGATGACCAATCTCTTGAGTTCTTTGCTATAAGAGGGTCTTCTGTCTATGTGTTACTTTCACTGGTTAAATAAAGAAGCTGCCTTGGCCTTTTGATAGGTCAGCCCTTAGATGGGTGGAGTAGACAGAACAGAATGCTGGGAGAAAGAAAGCAGAGTCAGGCAGAGGCCATGAAGCTCCAGCCTGAGATGGACGTAGGTTAGAATCTTCCTAGTAAGCCACAACCTCGTGGTGATACACAGATTACTAGATATGGGTTAATCAAGATGTGAGAGTTAGCCAGAAGAGGCTAGAACTAATGGGCCAGGCAGTGTTTAAATGAATACAGTTTCTGTGTTATTATTTCCTGGGCTAAGCTAGCTGTGCGGGAGCCGGGCAGGACAAAAAGCAGGCCTGCTTTCCTCACCACTACAGTTTGCACACTTTGGAGAACAGACCTCTGTCTGATATGGAATTGGTGAAGATCTTTTCCCATTCTGTAGGCTGCCGTTTTGTCTTGTTGACCGTGTCCTTTGCTTTACAGAAACTTTTCAGTTTCAGGAGGTCCCATTTATTAATAGTTTCCCTCAGGGCCTGTAGCACAATGTTCTTATCAGGGGGAAAAAAAAACAGCTTTGCTTTGCCATACATGCTTTCTATTTATTTATATACAATTAATATATAACATTTTACTAAATTATGTATATTTCAAAATACACAGAAGTAAAAGAGATACGGTAAGCTGTAAACAATTGTTTTTAACATTGTGACCTTTTTATATGTCTTTTTAATCAATGGCTTTTTTGTCATCATTAAGAAATATTTAAGTCAGGCATTGGTGAGTACATGCCTAGAATCTTAGCACTCAGGAAGCAGAAGTAGGGGGAATCTCTGTTGAGTTTGTGGCCAGCCTGGTCTTCAGAATGAGTTCCAGGACAGCCAGAGTTATGTGATGTGACCCTGTTTCAATTTAAAAAACAAAACAACTTAAGGTAAAGCTTTCTCTAAGACTAAGAGTAGTACAAAAGGAATGAGTCTGTATCAGGCCTTCCTTGAAGATCTTTAATTTCAGACAACTAAACTGATTAGATCTAACAAGTGGGTGTTCATTTTAGTTTCTATCAGTTTTCTACCACCCTGCCCTGTTCTTGTTTTAATATGCAATTTCTTTGTAAAAATGTTCTTGTAAAAGTGAGCTAAAAAGTAGATACTATAATCCAAACAAATGAAGTCACAGTAATCCTCCTGAAATCCATGGGGATTCTGGAAAATGGAATGATGAATAGGAGAGTCATGTATTCCCCTCCACACACACCCCAGTCAGTACAGTCGTCTATATTATAAAAGGCTCTTCTAGCAGACCAGAGCCCTTCATCAAGTATCAGAAACAAATGTCTTGTCACCTAAAATGAGCATCAATAAACTACAACAATTTCCACCCACAGACACTTCTTGTCATTCATGTACCTAGCCACACAAATGAACCTGGGGAAACACTGAATCAGCTCATCCCAGTTAGTTTCCATTGCAGGGCTCTTTTCCTTTCTTCAAGTCAGGGTAAATTTTACTAACTATCCCCCATAGACGTATTTATAGAAGTTCTACTAATTATCTCTCCTCAATACCCTTTACTTTTGTATTTAACTTGCCCATACTATAGCTCTTTCAGGTATATCACTTAAATGGTTAAGTAATATCTGGATCTACAGCGTCAAGGACTACTCATCGTAAGTAAACAGTAGGGTAAGCGACACAGCTGAGTAGACAATCTGAAATAAACGCAGGAATTTTAGAAACACGTGGAAGCCCACACTACTTTCCAGTTCAACTGTTTTCTGAGAAGTCAATACATTTACCTGTAGCTATCTAGTTGCTATGCAGCACATTTGAAAAGCATATCACAGAAAAGGAAAATTTTAACTTTTTAAGACACAGATACATACAAACTTGCAGGAAAATTACGAACAATGTTGGTGTACTTAAATCAAAGGACAATGAAATTAAACCAAGACAAATCAAGTTGCAAAGAAGCTGCCTATAAGCTGGGCAGTGGTAGGCACGCCTTTAATCCCAGCACTCGGGAGGCAGAGGCAGGCGGATCTCTGTGAGTTCGAGACCAGCCTGGTCTACAAGAGCTAGTTCCAGGACAGGCTCCAAAACCACAGAGAAACCCTGTCTCGAAAAACCAAAAAAAAAAAAAAAAAAAAAAAGCTGCCTGTACACCTGCCTTTTCATTTCTTTTTGTTTTCTGAAGAATGCTTTTACTCTGCAGCCCAGGATGGCTTCTAATGTGCACCCCTCCAGGTCTGTGCACTGTGGCCTGTTTTACAACTGTGATTCTGATGTCAGCTTCTCCTCCTGCTTAGCCATCAGTCCTTGCAGTCTGTAACCAACAGGACACTGACATTCTAGTACTGGAATGTCCTCTGCAAAGGTTCAGCCACATCAGGCTGGGGGGAGGGGGAGCTCTCTGAGCATGTCTTTTCACCCTTGTCCATCTAGCAGGCACCACATAGCGTCCCAGCAGTTCCTGCAGACCAGGGCCTATTTGCTCAGCTTGCTGTTCCTCTAAAATATGAAGACAAGCACCTGGAAAATTTGTAGTTCTTGGAACCAAATGTTCAGATAGTACCTAATGGGTGCCCCTGAATAAGAGAACTGAAGCAGACTGACCACAGCAAGAGGAGAGGAAGTGGCTGGCTGCTATTCTGTTGAAGAGAGCCTTTTCACACCACTTACAGGAGATGGCAGGGATAGACTGACCTGCCACTAACAAAAAAACTAAAGTGTACCTCATGAATATTATCACAAAGCTAACTTTTGTGGACTGCTAAATTTAAGTTCATTTAGTCTCCAAACAAAATATTTTGCTTTTTAAACAATTGTCAACATTTTGCCTAAACTGAATAGAGCATCAATCTTAGAAAAGGCCCTTTAACACATAATTATGCTTTTTACATGTTTAAAAAAATCTGCAAAATGACTGGTTTCTGACAAAAATTCACTAGACGTCACTGACCCCTTTGAAAAGCAGTGGAAAATATTGCTTTTTCCCCAGGAAAAGTGCAAACACAACAAACATTTACTTTAAAGTGAGTAACACAACCTAAAATCCAGTCTCCTGTGACAACTGCAAAAAAATGTATCTGTGTACTTAAAGAAACAAAGAACAATGAATTTCCATTTTGTGTGGATAATTTGGAAGTAACATTTACAATTGAGGAAAAATAAAATCTCATCAGAGCTGACTGTTAATTAAGATTTCTATTAAATGGGTGCAGCTAGCATACACAGCTGGGGTTCAATTCCAAACCATATAAGAAAAGGGGAAGATTTTATTAAATGACTTCACAGGGGAAGGTGTCACAGAATTCCTAGTAAAGTCCCTAGTGCATGATCTGCAGAATGATAAATGGACTAACTCCAAACTGGGTGACTTTTAAATGCAGCTATGTATGTAAATCACAGTTTCAATTGGCCTCTCTTCATTTCTTGATTTTACAAAAAGAAAAAAAAAATTATCCTTTTCCTTCCTCAGCATGACAACCCTACAGTGTGCAGAAGAAAGTCTTTGAAATACTGTACTCTGTGCCTAAATCGATAGTCATGCACCTGTGCTTGCCAGACACCAGAGGATGAGGTGGGGTAGCTCCCCCTGCAGGGAGGTCTTGATGAAGCAGCCTGGGCTTAGCTGCAGTAAGGAGGATCTCCATGAGCACCTGCTTGCTCTCCCCTTCTCATTGTTTTTCAAGTTACTTGGGAAAACTGAAGTAAAAGAGTTCTATATCATGACCTTAAATTTTCTAAAACTAGACAATCTCAAGACCATATATCCACATTAAGACACCTAACTCCCCAGTTACTACTTTCAGCTGAGTTAGTCTCACGGGTGCATAATGCAGTTGAACCTTATGTTAAACATAAAAATAAACCACTTAAAGTTCGCTTAAACTACAGCAAAGTTCCTAAATTAAAGTGCAGTCTACTCTGAGTCAAATTTGCTATAAACCACCTCTTAGCTTTTGGGAGGTAAAGAAGCAAGAGGAGTCCAAGGCTGGCCTGAGTTACATGAGACCCATCAGAAACAAACAAAATTAACAAGGCCAAACTCTTTTTATGTTTAGGTTTTGTAAGTTTTAGGTTTCAGCCAGGAATGCTAGCACATACCCATTCCCCCAACATTTAGTTCAAGGCCATCCTCAGCTACATAATGGAGTTTGAGACCAGCCTGGACTACTCAGATCACATCTTAAAAACAACAACAACAGAAAAAGTTCACTAACTGTCAATAATGGAGAATTTCAACAAACTTTTAGCTAGCTGTTACTAAAAAAAGGTAATGAAAATTCATGAAAAAATGTCCATTACTTTTTAAAATGTGTGAGCACATCATTACTGTTCAGTACAACCAATTGTTCCTCTCCTCTCAAATTAGAGATGCAGCTCACAATGCCTAAGAAATTCTACAGATCTGATACAGTTTCTTGGTGACACAAAGTTAGTATGGACTGTGCCTTACAAACAGACAGTAGTTTATGGGATGAAGAGCCAGAAGGGAAAACTACAGAAACTGCACAGGTACCTAAAGGTTGACATGAACAAAGATACCTCTGATGCCTAAAATCCTACTGGTACACTGGCTTGGGAAGCAGAAGAGCTAACAACTTCCCTAGGTCCTACTAGATCACACTCTTTGCAATTGTTGGGTAGCTGAGTCATGCATAGCATTTATCAAGACTGTAAAATGATAGATAGACTACAATAGCACAACACAGGTGAGCAACTTAGAGGAGAAAAGACAAGAACACATCCATGGATGCTCTGTGACTGATAATTACTATGGAAACACCTCTCCAGACTTAAAGCTATACCACTCTGGGTCCTCCCTAGGTAATGTCTCTAGGGTGGCAGTTCTCAGCCTGTGAGTTGAGACTCCTTTGGGAGCTGAATATCACAGGAGCTAAAATAGTTATGAATTAGCAACAAAATAATTTTATGGATGGTGTCACCAGGACATACGGAACTGCATCAAAGCACTGCAGCTTGGGGAATGTTAAAAACCACTGTTCCAGAGTAAGACCTGCACATCACTTGAGCTTCAAACTGCAGGAGTGGTGAACTACTGGCTGGAGCAGTTTCTTGTTATTCTAATTATTATCCTGCTGGAGATGGAGCAGAGGCATAGTCTTTAAGTATTACAGTGCTGAGAACTAGAGAGAAAAATACACCAAAAGTGATGGCTATGTCCATCTCAAGATGACGAGGAACCAGAAAACCTCGGTGTCTTTCCAAAAATCAATTACAAAGAAAACATAATAAGGACATTACAGACAGGTCACAGACGAGTACACAACAAATAAACTGTCATGGAGTTTTTTTTAACAAGGCATAAAAGGAGACACAACATGAACTGTTTTCATCTGCATTTTCAAACAAACAGAAAACCTGAGCTTCTGCAGTGAACACAATCTCTAACAGAAGTTAAAGATTCCTCTTCCCCTACCCAATAGAGCAGAAAGTGTTTCACAGTCAGTGTAGTGGCAAACACAGCATTCTCCCATCTGTCTGGGCAGTGGCTCTGGGCTATGCACTTAGTAGCATCAAAAGGTTGCTCACCACAGCAGGGCATGCAGCAGGCACAACTTCAGAGGATGAGCACTGGTAAAAAGTTAAAGCCAACAGGGCTTTTTTTTTTCTTTTTCTTTTTTTTATCCTATTATACTTTTCTTTTTTTATTATTTTTATTGAGAAAAGGAAAAAAAAAGTTTCCGCCTCTTCCCAGCCTCCCCTTTCCCTCCCCCTCCTCCCACCCTTCTCCCCATCCCCCAACTCCTCTCCCCCTCCCTCTCCAGTCCAAAGAGCAGTCAGGGTTCCCTGCCCTGTGGAAAGTCCAAGGTCCTCCCCCCTCCAACCATGTCTAGGAAGGTGAACATCCAAACTGGCTAGGCTCCCACCAAGCCAGAACATGAAGTAGGATCAAAACCCCGTGCCATTGTTCTTGGCTTCTCACCAGCCCTCATTGTTCGCCATGATCAGAGTCAGGTTTTATCCCATGCTTTTTCAGGCACAGTCCAGCTGGCCTTGGTGAGCTCCCAATAGATCAGCCCCACTGTCTCAGTGGGTGGGTGCACCCCCCGTGGTCCTGACATCCTTGCTCATGTTCTCCCTCCATCTGCTCCTCATTGGGACCATGGGAGCTCAGTCCAGTGCTCCAGTGTGGGTCTCTGTCTCTATCTCCATCCATCACCAGATGAAGGTTCTATGGTGATATGCAAGATATTCATCAGTATTGCTATAGGATAGGGTCATTTCAGGTTCCCTATCCTCAGCTTCCCAAGGGACTAACTGGGGACATCGCCTTGGGCTCCTGGAAGCCACTCTGGGTTCAAGTCTCTTGCTAACCCTAAAGTGGCTCCCTTAACTAAGATATGTGCTTCCCTGCTCCCCTATCCAACCTTCCTTTATCCCAATCTTCCTGTTTCCCCAAGTTCCCCCAATCCTCCCCTTCTCACTTTTCTCTCCCCGTCCCCCCTTATCCCCAACCCACCCCA
>NW_026068125.1:1065103-1066526 GCF_014885135.2 Alexandromys fortis
ATCATCCTGTTTCCACAAGCTCCCCCAATCCTCCCCTTCTCACTTTTCTCTCCCCGTCCCTCCTTATCCCCAACCCACCGCACCCCCAAGATCTCAATTTTTTCCCCGGCAATTTTGTATACTTCCCATAGCCAAGAGGATAACTATATGATTTTCCTTGGGTTCACCTTCTTATTTAGCTTCTTGAGGTTCACCAGGTATACACTCCGTGACCTTTATTTATAGCTAGAAACCAATTATGAGTGAGTACATCCCATGTTCATCTTTTTGGGTCTGTGTTACCTCGTTGAGGATAGTGTTTGCTATTTCCATCCATTTGCATGCAAAATTCGAGAAGTCATTGTTTTTTACCGCAGCATAGTACTCTAATGTATATATATATTCCACACTTTCTTCATCCATTCTTCCATTGAAGGGCATCTAGGTTGTTTCCAGGTTCTGGCTATTACAAATAATACTGCTATGAACATAGTTGAACAAATGCTTTGGTCATATGATAGGGCATCTCTTGGGTATATTCCCAAAAGTGGTATTGCTGGGTCCAGGGGTAGGTTGATCCCGAATTTCCTGAGAAACCGCCTCACTGCTTTCCAGAGTGGTTGCACAAGATTGCATTCCCACCAGCAATGGATGAGGGTACCCCTTCCTCCACAGCCTCTCCAACAAAGGCTATCATAGGTGTTTTTGATTGTAGCCATTCTGACAGGTGTAAGATGGTATCTTAAAGTTGTCTTGATTTGCATTTCCCTGATCTCTAAGGAGGTTGAGTATGACCGTAAGTGTCTTTTGGCCATTTGAACTTCTTCTTTTGAGAATTCTCTATTCAGCTCAGTGGCCCATTTTATAATTGGGTTGATTACCCTTTTACTAGTTTGTTGAGTTCTCTATATATTTTGGAGATCAGACTTTTGTCTGTTGCGGGGTTGGTGAAGATCTTCTCCCAGTCAGTAGGTTGCCTTTTTCTCTTAGTGACAGTGTCCTTTCCTTTACAGAAGCTTCTCAGCTTTAGTAGGTCCCATTTATTCAATGAGGCCCTTAGTGCTGGGGTTATACATGGGAAGCGATCTCCTGTGCCCATCTGTTGTAGGGTAGTTCCCACTTTCTCTTCTATCAGGTTCAGTGTGTTCGGAATAATATTGAGGTCTTTGATCCATTTGGACTTGAGTTTTGTGGAAGGTGATAGATATGGGTCTATTTTCATTCTTCTACAAGTTGACATCTAGTTGTGCCAGCAACATTTGTTGAAGATGCT
Organism: Alexandromys fortis; assembly: GCF_014885135.2. Taxonomy (NCBI): domain Eukaryota; kingdom Metazoa; phylum Chordata; class Mammalia; order Rodentia; family Cricetidae; genus Alexandromys; species Alexandromys fortis. The sequence continues at coordinate 1,066,356 of NW_026068125.1, forward strand.
TTCTTTCTTCCATTGTATACTTTTAGCTCCTTTATCGAAAATCAGGTGTTCATAGGTTTGTGGGTTAAAATTCGGGTCTTCTATGTGATTCCATTGGTCGACTTGTCTGTTTTTATGCCAGTACCACACTGTTTTCATTACTGTAGCTCTGTAATAGAGTTTGAAGTCAGG
>NW_026068125.1:1070266-1094743 GCF_014885135.2 Alexandromys fortis
CTGGTGAAGTCATGTTGCCTTTCAGGTTGTTGGAGGAAGTCTTGCATTGGCGCCTTCCCATCTCCTCGTTCAAATGGAGCCAGGAGAGGCCAGGTGTTTTGGTCCAGTCTTTGCTGTGACTGAGTCTCTGGGTGTATCTCTTCAGTGTAGAAATAGGGACCGTCCTGTCGAGCTGGAACTCCTCAGCACCGCTCTGGGTGGGTTGTGGATGCAAGCCCGATGTCTCTCCTGGTGCCTGGATCGGATCTCCTTGCTGCTTGGGTGGCTCGTAAACAAAGGGCCTACCTTGCTTGCTGCAGGCAGGCTATTGGGACAAAGGAGCTATCACCCTCCCATTTGCCCTCCCGATTAGGATTCGGATTCGTATTCTATCCCAGCACCCAAACAGGCTGAGCTGGGAGATGTTATGTGGTCAGAGGGGAGGGAGTCAGACAGAGGGGGGGAGGGTTGTGGATGCAAGCTGGGTGGGATAGGAAGAGAGAGGAGGTATCGGGCAGTATAGCCCCGCCAACAGTGCTTTTTAAGGACTCAAAAGACAGAGAGAAGCAGCACCTCTGCCTTAAAATTAACAGCATGGCCAGAGCCACAAGAGCCTCTGAAGAGCACTAGGGCTCTGGGAAGCTGCTTCACTCTGCCTTGCTGCTCTCAGTCTGGCCTAGAGTCCATTTTAACACCTTGGACTGGTGTTAACTCCAGCTTCACACTGAAAATCACACCAGGAATGTTAATGTTCACAAAAATGGGTTATTTCTGTTTCAAGCACTCTAATTTCTTTCTCTGAAATATCTGTTGAAATCTTCCATTTCCTACACATTATAAAGCTGCAATTCCTAAGAGAGGCGTTATAACATAAAGGCCTACCTTGCTAGCACTATATTATGGAGAATATCATAGACGTTATCAAATGCTAATAAGAAACACAAATCAAAGCAGTTTCTGCAAATTGTTCAAAATACATTCAATTTTAAATTTTATTATTATTGTGTATATGTGTGTGTTCAAGGGCACATGCCCTTGTACATTTGTAGAGGTAATTTAAAAAAATAACTTTTAGGTGTAGGTTCTCTCTCTTGCAGTGTAAGCTCCCAGGACTCAACTTAGTTTGTCAGGAATCCCATTTACTACCTGAGTCATGTACATAGTTTTTAAAGATTTCCAATAATTTTCCCAAGACATGTGATACCAGAAAATGTTCATTCCAAAAAACAAACGTGCAATTGCATAAGCCCTAATACAGTTTAGACAGTAAACTTTTTAAACAGCTACAGATTTTGCAGCATTTATAGACAGACACTTATACCTGTCATCGCTATTTTAAAAATATTTCACCGGCAAAATTAAAACTATAAGCAAGCCCCCTCAATTAAATGTTTTCTTTTATAAGGGTTGCCGCAGTAGTGAAATCTCTTCCCAGCAACAGAAACCCTAACTAAGACAGGCACCTGGTTCTTTTTCCACTCGGGCTCTAGAACGCCAGCATCTAATGCTGCAGCTAGGTTCCAGGTACTGACTCACCTACAGACATCTGGGTTTGACTTATCAAACAGAGAGCCACTGAAAGCTTCCCAAAAGGAAAGCATGCACAAGATGGGCTCACAGAAGCCACATCTACAAAAAAAAATAAAATAAAAAATAAAAAAAAAAAACATCTCCTGCCTTCTGCTACACTGCCCAGAATGTTTTTTAATTAACAAGAAATGTAAGGTGGAGGATGAAAATGACTCATCTAGTGAAGGAACCTGTTGCCAAGGCTGACAATCTCAATTTGGTCCCTAGACCCACTGCAAATGGAAGGAGAACTGACTCCTGCGAGTTGCCCCCTCAACACACACAGACATGTAAAAAGTCAACAAAAACAAAACTCCATAAATAGCACAGAAAAATTATTTCAATGAGAAGATGGAAGAAAATTTAGCATAGTTTTTTTAGCTCAATACTATTTGTTTTATGCATTTAAGGACTAATGCAAATAGACTGTTGTTCTTCCAAGGGTGACAAAAGGAGTACTCTAAACTGCGGGGTTTTTTTTTTTTTTTTTTCATTTAAATTCCAGGCAATTATTACAATATCTCTGCATCAGGTAAAGAACCAAGGTCACTAAAGCTGAGCGAAGTTCCCAGACCAAGATTACACAGTTGGTAGGCAGCAGGAGGTTTGATCTTCCACTCCAACCCACCCTCCCCTAGATCTGTCTTAGGAATCTTTTCACAGGCTTGGTTCCCTAAAAATGACTCCCAAAGATTTAAAGAATCGCTTTACTGAGGGAAGAAGAGGTGTGTTCTTATTGTCCCCAAGTAGAGTTGAAGAAGAAAAAGCCATGGGACTGACTCACCTACAAGCAACACATTCAGCCTTTTGCCATTCAACCTGCCCAGCCTTCTGAATGGCTCTGAGCTTCTATTTTATACAGCACTTCATTCTGAAATACTGCTGCCTTAATTTAAGTATCACTGCCTTAATTTTGTTTAAAAACAAAAACAAAAGAACTGACAACATAGAAATCAGGGACTTCATATCAAAGTTTGGTTTAATTTGCACAATCTGAATTTCTAAAGAAATTAGAATTTTAAAACACAATCCTTTCAAGTTTACCAGTAAGATTTGAAAAGCACTATTCATATTCAACTATGTGACTACTTATTACCTAATATACCATCCAATTTAATGTCTACCAATATATTTGAAAGGTGCCTTGATTTATAGCTGTCTTTGCTGTTACTATACAGACTTCTATTACCACATTGGAACATGGTATTTGGGGGTAATGCCCATCTTTGTTCTGGGGGGGGGAGTCACATTAACTCATATTTGTCCCTAGAGTACTCAATTCCCAACCAACACAATCACACTAAGGATCAAAAACTGAAGACTGCTTCTCAACTTGCTTCAAAGTGTCATTACTTGTAGCAAATAGGCTATCTTCCCCCCATCAGTTATTTCCCACAGCATCTCACACTTACCTCTCACCCCAGACTCACCCCAGCTGTAAAGAGAGCTTTCCTTCCCCTGCCTCCGACAGCTAAGTAGGCCCTAGTCACCTTGCTACTACTACTTCAGGTGCTTCTTCTTGTGTCTCCATCTGAACATGTTGCCATCCCTTGTGTCCTCCTGACAAATGCTACTTCAGAACCTGAGAGAACATACTATCCTGAATCCTCCCATGAAGGAAGGGTTAGCAGTTTACACAGTGTCATCTCCTCAGCTGGAGGGGAGGGAGGGAGGGAGAGAGGGAGGGAGGGAGGGAGGGAGGGAGGGAGGGAGGGAGGGAGGGAGGGAGGGAATCAATGGTGATAACTTTTTAACTCACAAGAAACATCAGATTAAGATAAATGCTACAAATGTAAACAGTATCTGAAACTTAGCCAACAAAAACAAAAAGTGTGTTTTTGTTGTAAAGGTAAGGAATGATGAGATACTAACTATATCACCTGAACACTATCATAACAGGCCTCCACATCTTAAAAGCACCATATTGTACGAGGTTCATGCTACAAACACACATATAACCATTATTCTTCAAAGGCATTTCCCATACTTTGCTCTTGTGGTTCTATTAACTGTTACTTCAGGTCAGAGTAGAAGACTGTTAAGCCACTGCAGAGCTCAAAGGAGTAACAACCACAGCCTCAGGACACTGCAGGCAAGGCCCTGCTGCTCCCCTGGAGCTCTGTAAATTTATTTTTAGAGCCAGGCTTTCTAACCAACTGAGTTTCACTGCTGCTCCTTTTTGTTTTTTTATAAGTTGGGAGAGGGTACTAAATATGAGGTCAGAGGACGACTTGCAGCAGTTTGGGCCTTCTACTGTGTGGGTTCTAGGGACCGGTCTGAGCCATTGTGCCAGGGCATCTTGAGGGCATGAGCAATCTGTGCAGGTCCCCAAGATCAGAGAGCTGAACTCCCTGTCAGTCATTATAAGCTGCTAATTTGGGTGCCAAGAACAGCAAGTATTCTTAAAGACTGAGCCATCTCTCCAGCCCCTCTGTTCCCCATAGTTAAAGTGAATGGCCAGAAAGGTCACTTCAGGAAATCAGACAGCTGGGGGAGGGAGGGTGTCTTCCTTCGCCATGAACTACTGGTCCCAAAGTTCCAGAAAGACAGACTAGAGAGACATTCTTGCTAGACAAAATGATGCAGCTCAGGGGCTTACTGTCTGTCAGATTCCCTGGTGGCCATCGTGACACGCAGTCCACACGAAGACATAACATCCCTGGCCCACTTCCTGCTCCTCTTCTGTGTATGTCTGGGTAGCTCAACTTTTTCTATCTTTGTGTCAATGCCAGGCCATTTCACCTGTAAAGCTCCTAAGATACCAAGTTAAACACAAGTGCTCCTTACAATAATAATAAACCAGCATTCCTTTTCAGTCTTTTTTTTAAACTTTAGTTTCAACTTGTTTGTGAGCACATACACATGGATGGGGTGGGGGTTCGCTCCTTCCACCCTGGGCTGTGGTACAGAACTCAAGTCATTAGGCTCACATAAGAAACCTGAGTACTTGTTGAACCACATCACTAGTCCAAGTCAGTCATTTCCCACTAATTACTAGGAAATCAACAGAAAAATCTGTTTTTCTCTCACAAGGCAGAACGAACTTCAAAGCTCTCTATGATAAAACAGGCTTACAGTCCGCTCCACCTGGTCTGTGCAAATGTAAAAACTGGTGTATTACCTACTTTCAGAGATGTGCTTAACACATGGACACCATGTCCTCATTCTAGACTCTGAATGTGATGAAAAACTGGTTGAACCTCCCTTTCTAGAACCACTAAAATGATGGTAACACACCAACCCCACACACTAATGTGAATGTATAGGTTACTAAAAACAAAAGAGGATTTCGTTCATAGACACAGGTATAAACATTCTGAAAATCTCAATATAAAAAGAAAGATGGGTCACTCCCATGGCCCCAAAATTAAATCTTGTAGCTTAAAGTTAGCCGAACAACACACGGAGACTTCTTTTAAAAAATAAACAATGAGCCTTTTAAGAAATGGTTATTGGGCTGGGCAGTGGTGGCACATGCCTTTAATCCCAGCACTCAGGAGGCAGAGGCAGGCGATCTCTGTGAGTTCAAGACCAGCATGGTCTACAAGAGCTAGTTCCTAGACAGGCTCCAAAGCTACAGAGGAGACCCTGTCTCGAAAAACAAAAATAACAACAACAACAACAAAAAAAATGGTTATGGGTACTGAATTAACCAAACAAACTTTAAAACAAAATAAAACCTTCGGTCTAACATTACTCAACAGTATTCCTATTTTCTGGCTTCCAAACACTAATAACCAAATGAAACTTCTGTACAGGGGCTGGAGAGATAACTCCAGAGGTTTAGAGCACTTGCTATTCTTGCAGAAGACCCAGGTTTGATTCCCAGCACCCACACAGTGGTTCACAACCACTCAAAAGTCCAGTTTCAGGAGATCCAATGCCTTCTTCTGGTGTTGAAGGCACCAGATACGCACGTATTATACATACACACATGCAGGCAAAACACTCGTACAAAGTAAAACAAGTGAATCTTTAAAAAAAAAAAAAAAAACCTGTTTTATATTACTGCCTAAATTAGCAAGACTAAATTCCTGAGATGATCTTCACGTTAACAAATAATGGGTAAACGGAATAGGCTTCTCTGGTACCTTCTACTAGTCATGCAGGATTTCTCAATGGCGCGTTTATCATCTATGATCTTGACAGTCATCCAGTGTACACTGAATAGTGCCTATTCCTTCATCTACATATGACATCAAAATAATTTTAAGCCATTAATGTTGAAATAACCAGGCTAGCTAAAGGATACAACAATTATATCTTTATTTATTATAAGTGGAAAACTCACGAAACAGGAAACAAGAAATCCAAGCACAGCAGTGTCCCGAGGGAATGGCGCAAGAGAGCACTTGGGTGGTGCACAGGTTTTTCCTCAGGTCCCAGAAAAATCACATCTTACTTGGGTTCCACCTTTTAAAGATAATTGGCTAACAAGGTTTTCCCCAACATCTCTTCCTTTTGTCTAAACAAGAGCGATTCAAACCCAGAACCAAACTATATACAACAATAGGAACAGATATCAAGCATAAAATTACAGACAACATAAGCAATATTAAGCAAGGAACACATAACGACTGTTTTAATAAACATTCTATTCTAAGGAGTCTAAATCTTGCATCAGAAATAAGCTTGGCTAAATTATAAGAGGAAGGTAACAACAATTACCTAATCTTTAACCCCTTTGAAAGCCTGAGAAGGGAGATAATATTACTTGAGTAGACAGGAAGTGCAATCAAGCAGCTTCCAAAGCTAGCAGAATATGATGGAGACAATTAGCTACCTGAGCAATCACCAGAAGTCTCATTTGCAAAGGTGAAACAACCAACCTTAGCTAAGGCCTAGTGGAACAGACCATTTTCAGAGGCAGAATATTTTTCATTACCATCTTACCCTGTCTTGGCAAGATTGAACAGTCTTTTCCCTTGTGTCCTGTTTATCCATTTCTAGATAACATATATTTTGTCAGTGATTGAAGTATGGGCAATTCCTTGCCCAAAGGCCAATTGTGCCAAGAAGAAAACAAACTCCGAGTGGAGTGGTTTTGGTGCTCAACATTCTCTCAAGAATAGATCATATCTCATATCAACAGAACCCTAAGTTATTTAACTGTCATGTTCTACAGACCCTTGAAGTGGTTGATGATTACCTATCTAGACAGAATATAATCGCTATGTATCTAAAGAATCTAGCTAATCTGACTGTATATATAACAAACATGAACAACTATTGACCTATAATATTTAATACCTCTATAATACCTGTATAACTTAAAGACGAATACTTCATGTCAGAACATTAAATAATATGTAAACAAATGTGCAGCAAATGAGGACATGAGAACAATGACTTCAAAATGTAAACAATGTAGAAGTATCTTGAACAAAGGTAGGAATAATATATAATGCAATATGAAAATATATCCTAAAGGTTGTATCAATATACAAAATGTCCTAAACAGAGGTAGAAACATGCATGTATATAATCTGACAGAATAACTTTGCATAGGTGTACAAATATTGTAAACAGAAACAAAAAATAGGCTCGCAGAATTAGAAAGGTTGAGAACTTTGACGAACACATTTACAAATGCATGGGTAGGATAAATGGTTAGCAAAAGGGAGTGCAGTGACCCAGTAGCTTGAAGTCCTATAGAAGAAGTGATACTGGTACCCTGTATTTGTTTCTTAATCACTATAGGACAGATTATTCAGACTACTCTGAACAGCCAAGGGTACTTGCTGTGCTATGCTGTGCCATTGGTTTAAATATGGTTAGGCAACAACACAGGCTATCCACTGTGCAGCTCATTTAATACTCATCTCCAAGACTGCTTCCCATTGCTCCAGAACCAATGTCATACTTAGGTATCTGAGTACTAAAAACCAACCACAGGGCACAGAAACAACATGAACAAAGACTTTGGCATCTGGACTGCATCTAAAATTCAGCCTGAGTCATTTTCTTCAAAGGTCATTTACTAGTGCTGCCATTATCGTTACCTCTTCCTTTCACAAGCTTTAGGATCTGTTGTAACAAATATCTCAAATAAGAGAACAAGGATGCAGCTTCTCAAATAGAAAGCCCCTTGGAACTCCCTAAGTCAACAGTTTACAAACCATATCCCCACAACAGTATACACATGATCAATATAGGGCCAGAGACATCTCGTCAACCTTTATGAAATGCCTAAGGGGCTAGTTCCTATTTCACCAACCCTAAGTTCCATGCATCATCATCATAATAATAATAATAATAATAATGAGACCCTTAAAGGGAAATGAAAAAAATCCCTTTAAAAAAATGGAGAAGACAAACAAAAAATTGGAAGAAATCAATAAATCTCTTAAAGAAAACCAAGATAAAACAATCCAACAGGTAAAACAAAGTTCAAACAGTACAAGACTTGAAAACTGAAATAGAGGTAATAAAGAAAACACAAAACTAAAGAATTCTGGAAATGGAAAATCTAGGTAAACAAAGAGGAACTATAGATGGAATCATAACCAACAAAATACAAGAGATGGAAAACAGAATCTCAGTCATTGAGGATACAATAGAAGAAATAGATTTATAGGTCAAAGAAAATATTAAATCCAACAAATTCTTAGCACAAAATATCCAAAAATCTGGGAAACCATGAAAACACCAAACCTAGGAATAATAAGGGATAAAAGAACTAGCTCAAAGACATAGAAAACATATTCAACAAAATTATAGAAGAAAACTTTCCCAACCTAAAGGATATGCCTATGAAGGTATACGAAACCTACAGAACACCAAATAGAGTGAACAACAACAAAAAATCCTCTCGCCATATAATAAAAACATTAAAGATATAGGATAAATAAAGACTATTAAGAGCTGCAAAGGAAAAAGGCCAAGTAACATATAAAGACAGACCTATCAGAGTTACACCCAACTTCTTAATGGAAACCCTGAAAGCCAGAAGATCCTGGACAAATGTGCTACAGACACTAAGAGACCACGGAACCAAGCCCAGACTACTATATCCAGCAAAGCTTTCAATCACCATCAATGGAGAAAACAAGATATTCCATAGCAAAATCAGATTTAAACAATACCTATCTACAAACCTAGTCTTACAGGAAGTACTAGAAGAAAAAACTCCAGCCCAAGGAAGTTAGCTGCACCCACGAAAACACAGGCAACGGATAACCTTATACCAACAAACCCTAAGAAGGGAAACACACAAACATTACCACCAAAAAATAACAGAAATTAATAATCACTGGTCATTAATATCTCTTAATATCAATGGACTCCATTCAACTATAACAATATATAGGCACACTTTCTATTACTTATATCCATATATGCATTCATAAGAAGTATGTAGGGTCACATGTGCTGAGTTCAAACAAATTGTGGGAGTTAGTTCTTCCTTCTAACATGTGTGTCTCAGTTGTCAGGCCAGGGGTTCAGAGGCTTTCCCCCACTAAGCCATGTTGCCAGGCACAGAAATTATATATATATACATATATAAAATCACATACATAATACGTGAGCTTATTAGCTAAATACATATCACATAAAATGACAATGCACGACAATAACTTGTGTGCTTGCATTTCTTCCACACCTAAGCAGAGTTGTGACCTCATTTGAGCATGGTAGCTATCAAAAAGAGTAACTTGAAATCTCGAATGTAAACCTGTACCATTACGGAAAAGACAAGGTGGAGGCCAGTCTTTAACATGAGCACTTCCTTGGAGAACCGATTCTTCTGTTTTCCCAAAGAATTTTTGGTTTGTTCTTTTGTTTAGTTGCTTTTGGTTTTGATTTTTCAGGACAGGGTTTCTCTGTGTACTTTTGGAGCCTGTCCTGGAACTAGCTCTTGTACTGCCTGCCTCTGCCTCTCTAGTGCTGGGGTTAAAGGTGTGCCACCACTGCCTGGCTACCAGCAGAGAGTTTCTAAAGTGGTCTTTTTTATTGGCTTGCTCCAAACAAGCATTGTTTACCTTCGGAGTTAGGAATGCATGCTGGATATTACAATCATGTTTTCAAAAACAACTTTTGTTGGTGATACAGTCTAGTGCTCTTGATAGGGTTTGCTTGCTCTGCTAGTTAAAGGACTGAAAGACAAGAAAAATCTGACGCTCAACAGGCACCAGCAGAGATGTCTCTGGCACCATAGACAGAAGCTGCAGTTGAGTTTCTTCCCTTCCAATTATTCTCCAGAAATCAGTCCAATTTAAATTCATGCATCCTTCAAATACTGGCTCCATTAAGAAGTGTACTTACTACTTTAGCAAGATACACACATTAATGAGGGAAAGGATCTGTCTTATCTGGTAATTAACATAAACTGCACGGCCCAGAAGATCAAGTAGCACCTTTCTTTCATCCATGGCTCTGAATCTGGCACTCTCTAGCACCTGAAAAACAAAACTCTCCCAACTGGTGTGTGAGAACCGCAGAGAAAGCAGGGCTGTTGTAATCAAATGTCTTAATTTGGGTTTTTACTGCTGTAAAGAAACAACTACTATGACCACAGCAACTTGTAAAAACATCTAATTGGGGCTGGCTTACAGCTCAGATATTTAGTCCACTGTTGTCATTGTGGGAAGCAAGGTAACAGGCAGACTGCTGGAGAAGGAGCTGAGAGTTCTCCATCCAAATGGGCAGGTAGCAGGAAGAGAGAGACACTGGGCCTGGCTTGAGCATCGGAAATCTTAAAGCCCATTCCCAGTGATACACTTCCTCCAACAAGGCAACACCTACTACTTCAACGATGCTACACCTCCAAATAGTGCCACTACCTATAAGACTAAGGGGGCCGTTGTCATTCAAACCACCACATCCAGCGATCTTTATATCTGACACATCTTTTGATTTTACGAGTGGTTTACAGTGTTTGTACTAAAATTGCAAAATACATAAAAACAGCAACTAACAAAGAGGCATCCATATTCAGAAACCTAAAATCACAAGCCCCAGAGATATGGAGCTTGAAAGAAAGAAAATGAAGAAAAATCCTCAGCCCCCATGCTAAAAGATGCAGAAATGGAGGATAATCCAATTTTTTAATTGATGTTAAGTTAAAATCATGGAGTATTTAGAAAGCTAGCATGCTAATAAGAAAACATACTAAAGGTCTGCCTGTGCTTAGATCAGCATGCCAAAATGCACCACAGCCAGAGTTGCTCAGTGCTATGAACATGCTCATTAAGGGTACAGTCAGGTACAGCCAACAGGGCTACAAAGACTAAAATATACACTTGTGATGGTGTAAGATTAATATAAACACTAAGCCTATCTCAAGACATCTAGGAATACAGATAAAAATTTCACTACTGGCTGAAATAACAGGATGTGATTCTCCTGAGCTAAGAAGATTCAAAGTCAGCAAAGAAGCATTCAAACTCCCAAATGTCATGACAGTGGCCTTCGAACCCTAGTCAAGTTAAGTCACGTACTTGCCTTAACTCTGGTATACCTGAACAAAATCTCTGATTTAAAATACTGATAACTATCAGTATGCCCATACTGAAGCCACGGGTTGAAATCCAACATCTCTCAAGTAGGTTTTCAGGTATGAATAAACAGTTATTTGATCGATGGCTTCTGGCATCAAGGGCTTAATGAGGAAGCTGCAAAGGGCAAGCCATTCTTTTCAACAGTGGTCACAGTTGAGAACCCAAGAGCAGATCACCCATCACAAGTACATAGAAAGGCTTAGTCAATTGTTAATCTCCCCAGTCTCATTACTGAGGTCAAGCAATTAACACCAACAACTAAACCTTCCAAAGCCAAACTAGCATTTTAAAATAAAAACAGCTTATTCCTCTTGGAAGGGGGGTACTCTTTAACACAAATTCAATTAACAAGACTGCAAAACATTGTGAGAGGGAAGCCACAGAGCAAAAGCATATGCAACACCTACTACGTATGGCTTAGTCTGTAAATGGCGGCACTGGGGGAGCAAAGTTCTGACTAACTCCAGCTACAATCCAGAGGAAAAATATCTAAAGAGCACAATCTATAAATGGGTCTTTGAGGTGGTTTGAATGACAACGGCTCCCTTAGGCTCATAGGGAGTGGCACTATTTGGAGGTGTAGCATCGTTGAAGTAGGTGTGATCTTGTTGGAGGAAGTGTGTCACTGGGAATGGGCTTTCAGGTTTCAGATGCTCAATCCAGACAGTTGTCTCATTCTCTCCTCCTGCTGCCTTCTGATCAAAATGTAGAACTCTGGGCTCCTTCTCCAGCACTGTGTCTGTCTGCTTGCTACCATGCTTCCTGAACTGTAAACCTGCCACAATTATTTTTTTTTCCCTTTATGTAAGAGCTGCCATGGTCCTGGTGTCTCTTGACAATAGACATCCTTCAAAACACAATCTTTCAAAAACAAAACAAAGGAAAATCTTAATTAGTATAATTTAACAAATTAAATGTAATCACATAGAACTTATCACTAAAAATAACATTTTACTTTTTTATGCCCCTGGACAGAAGCTAAGACCTCCAACATGCTGGTATAACTCTGTCCATCTCTCACTTTCATTCTGAGACAGGGCCCCACGAAGTTACAGAGGATGGCCTCGGGAACTCTGTGTAGTTCAGGCTGCACTTGAACTTGTGATTCTCCTACATCAGTCTCCAAGCAGCATGAATTACAGGCTGTACCATGAGGTCTGACTATTTTTTACCTTCTTAATCACAAGTACATTATTGTTTTAATTGAAGTCTTTAAAAGTGCACAGGTTCTCCACTGCACATAACCACAACATTGCAAAACAAAAGTTTTCTGTCCAAGAAATTCCAGATTTTGCTCAAAATGAGAATCTAGAATAATCTATGACAAAGGAAAATACCTAAAACTCAACAAGAAAAGACAGATTTTAACCAATGAAAGACTGTTGCACAAAGACTGCTGCACAAAGTTTTTCCTGTTCCAAAGGGCTGAGGGTGCGGCTCAACAGCAGACTGATGGCCAAACTGTGGAAAGCCTTGAGTTCAATCTCCAGCAAAGCCAAAACCAAAAACAAACAAGAACAAAGGAGGAAAGAGACTATTCAAAACCTATCACTTCGAATTAATGTGTGTGTGTGCGTGTGCGCACACATTCATGATACACACACACATGATCCCAAGCTTATTTTGAAAAATACAGTACTCTGAAGTTGAAGCCTTACTACTAAAATTCAGATTTTCTAACTACTATGCCTGAAAGCTGGGCATCTGCACTCAGCCCACTCAATCAGTATCATCAAAAGAACAATAGGGCTGCAGAGATGGCTCAGGATGGAAAGTACTTGCCATGCAAGCATCATCAGAACCTGTGCTCATTTGGATTCCATAGAAACCCTGTTGTTTTTTTTTTTATTTGTTTTTTTTTTTTTTTTTTTTTAAAGTGGGCTATGGTGGTGCATGCCTACAGTCCCAGCAAGGTAGAAGGTAGATCTCAGGGACTGCTGGCCAGCAAGGTCCCCATGGCCCTTTATAGTATCTGGAAAACAAGATTACTCTGCTCAGGGAGGAGGAACAGGCTCTGACATGAACCTTCAAGATGACACATAACAAAGCTAATCAAATGCTGTGTCCTCCCACAGTTCAGTCACTTGAAGCAAAATGTCTCACTTTCCTTGCTCTCATTTCACTATGTGGCACAGTTTATGAGAGGAGGAGCCTTGAGGGGGAAAGCTCAACAAATGTGGGTGTCACCTAAAAGGGAAATGGAAACCCTAACATAAAGCCTAGAGAGTAAGCCAGCGAGCAATCCAGGGCTCAGCCTCCGGGCTAGTACACAATCCTCTCGCTGACTGCAAGTTACTAGACAGCTATAATCAGCTATCTCTTCTCTGGGAATCACCTATTAACTTCTAATTGGAGGCTCAGGAGCTACTCAAACAAGCTTACCTCTCCCGAAACTCCAGGAAAGCCTGTCTTTCTTTCAGTCTCTCAGCCCTGAATGTAAATATGTTAGCCTCGGTTTTGAAGTTTCAATATAACAACTACAGAAACCTATTTTCTGAAAGAATAAAAATTCAGAACCCAATGTGTTTCAGTCTGTTTCCTTCTCAACTAAACGGCTACAAAGCAACAGGTCCTTATTTACAGCAGGCTTTCCTCAAAGTTTACTGCTTTACCCTCTTAATGCGGGCAATGAGATGTAGGAAAGCTCAAGATCCTTTAAGTGTGGTTAAGTTATTTAAGGTACCAGAAAAATTGTGAAAACAAGCTAGAGGCGGTGAGAAGGCGCTAGCTGGGGCCTGTACCCCAGTCCTGGGGAATCTGAGGTATGAATAAGCAGCACTTCAAGCCAGCCTGAGCTGAAAAACAAGATATGTCCATGAGAGCCTGTGGTAAAGACAACACTGTGGCACAAGCCAACTTCATATGCATAAAGAATCGTGCATAAAAAAAATCACAATCTGAGCTGGAGGTAAAAAAAAAAAATGAATAAACAACAAACAAACAAATAAAGATCAGCAGGGCATGTCTTTATGACCTGGAATGAGTGTTTTCTTAAATAGGGTTAAACCCAACAACAAATGGAAAAAAAACTGGCATCCCAAGTTCTCAACTCTCTAGTTTGATAAGCATGAGAAGGCAACCCAGGAAGAAGACAGCAGTGAATCCCTCCATAGGAATTTTGTGTCTATAATATATGAAGAAGTTCTACAACTTATTAAGAAAGAAGCAACTTTAAAACACAAGCAGGTTCTCCACAGTGCACGCAAACAATCAGCACACACAGAAAGGAATGCTCAGTGCCACTTACCAGAGACTCTATGACCCCAAATGCCCAGCAGCAGAAACACTGAAGAACATGAAGGAGTATGGGCTATCGAAACCCAGCTCCATGCAGCTGGTGGCTGTGGATCCCAGCGCACCGGTAGTGGACCCCATGCTGGCAGCTCATCTTTACAATATTGACTGTATAACAGACAGATGTCATGCTTTTGCAAAAGATGTGTGTCCTGTATGTACACAATATCAATTACTACAAAACTTATTTTAACTTCTAGGTGAGGTCATGAGTGATATTACCCATTTTTTTTATAATTTTATTTTTTTTATTTTTTTATTATTTTTTTATTTATTAAAGATTTCTGTCTCTTCCCCACCGCCGCCACCCATTTCCCTCCCCCTTCCCCAAAGAAGTCCCCATCCCTCGTCAGCCCAAAGAGCAATCAGGGTTTCCCACTGCATGTATTGGCTTTGTGGGAGCCTAGGCAGTTTGGATGCTCACCTTACTAGACCTGGATGGAGGTGGGTGGTCCTTGGACTTCCTACAGGGCAAGATATTACCCATCTTTACTCCCAGTATTCGGGAGACAAGAGGCCAAAAGGATGTCTGTGAGTCAGTCTGGTATACACATAGAATAATAGATCAGTCAATAAGACCAAGGCTACACAGTGAGACTATATCTCAAAAATAAATAAAATTTAAAAAATAAATAAATTCTAAGTGTGAAGGAAAAAGTATACATAATGTGCGAGAGAGAAATGCTGGCAATTTTGTCTTCATGATAATTAAAATAGCTTCTTAAAGTAATCCAATTCTTAGACTTCCAAGTTTAAAAGTGAAGAACTTATCCTTCAGGGTGGTGAGATGGCTCAGCAGGTGCTCACATCTAGACTGATGACCTGGTTCTGACCCCTGGAGCACATATGGTAGAAAAGGAGAACCCACTTTCTTGAGTTAACCCTCATTGGAGCAATGCTGTAGCATTCATGTGTACATAACATATAATATACACATACCATACACACACAGAGTATACAAACAATATACACATATACAGTATACACACACATACAAACACAGTATACACGCAAATACATACAGTATACAGACACATATACACATCAAAAATAGTTTTAAATTTTTTAATGAATGATCTTTTTCAAAATTATTCTTCAGAGTGACAAGATTTTGTACTTTCATAATGAGCTTGAAAAGAATGACTTTAACAAGAGTATGAAGCAGCTGACAGTTATACTGGCCTGATGAAACTGGTAAACCAGAAAGCACATTTTAAAAGACTATCTGGGCTGGGAATGCCTGCTCCTCTAGAGAGGCCGAAGACCTGCTGAAGCACAGCTGGTTCCTACCAACAGCATTTCCAACACATTACCAGGACTACCCTCAGGGCTGCCCACTAACACATGAGAAATTGCTACTTTATTCACAGTAATGTCCTGATCCCAGGAAGGTGCAAGATCAGCTCTTTGCAGTATTTTTGTGTTAGCAGAAAGCTCTTTCTTTCTTTAAATGTCTCTTCTAAGAAACATGTCAACCTTTTATAATACAATAGAAATTTAATCAAAAAAAGAGGCAATTATTTGTCTCTTCTAAGAAACATGTCAACCTTTTGTAATACAATAGAAATGTAATCAAAAACAGGCAATTATTTGTTTCTAACACCAGAGGCTTATACTGTTTTTCTCAATGCTGTCTTCTTCACCTGACTTGTTACTATTGACACGCCCAAAAGATGCCTTGGGTCCGTCCTCCATGATTCCCACAGCTAGAAATAACGCTGCTACTCCTATAAGCTTCACAAAACTTCCCACTTATAAGCACTTTAAGATCTTGAGAACAATCCGCTTTGTACGCTTTGGAATTCCATCTCACCTACTGAACGGAATCTATGCAAACCAGTACTTTAAGAACCTCACAACACTGAAAACTATGCATAGCATACAATTACAGTAATGTATCCTTGATTGTGTCCCAGAAGGACAGCAACAAAAAAATGATGACAGTACTTGGCTGAGAAATAAACTAAATAAAACCCTTTTCATATGACTGCACTTAACACTGTATTATAATAACACTAGAATGGGTGGTTCAAAAATCTCGATTTAATACACACAACAATTTTTTTTCAGTGGGTCAATTAACCTACAGTTCTCTTAAAAACATGAATTTGTGTAAAATAGCAGGGCATTTGCTTTTAAGGTTAATGTGTCATTGACAAGACGTAATGCAATAAATGTCTCTGGGAGGAGCTTGTTAACTTTAATCTGATCACTCAGGAGCTAAAGATAGGTAGGTAGATCTATGTAAAATTAAGAATTAAGACCAGCCTAACACTCTCTCTCTCTCTCTCTCTCTCTCTCTCTCTCTCTCTCTCTCTCTCTCTCTCACACACACACACACACACACACACACACCCCTATCATTTAATTAAAACAAATAAACACCTTGAGAACCAGGCATGACAGCACATGTCTTTAATGCCAGCAATAGAAAGAGGTCACAGAAGAGTCAGGAGATCAAGGCCAGACTGAGCTACACAGTGATTTCTTAGGCCAGTCAGGATAGAGCCCTGTCTCAAAACAGACAACACCTCTTTGTTGTTGCCTGTGTCTCAACAAGCTGCTGCTTGAGTAGTACAGAGGATCATTTTGAATGACCAGATCCCACAAATTCCCTTCAGAACAAGAATCATTCTTTCATGGTATAGCCAATATCACAGAAAGCACAAAAAGTTCAGGAGCCCTAAATGTTTAAAAATTATCCCATTTGCAGTATCATGCATTACAATCACTCCATGACATCTCTGGGTAATGGCTTAATATCTTATCTGCCTGTCTGCCCATTGTAGACTGTGATAGGAAATAAGCAAAGGGTCTATTATTTACAGTTTTTAAAATACTTTTACATTTTTATTATTGTATATATGTCTATTATTTATAGTTTTTAAGACTTTTTTTACATTTTTAGTGTGTGTGTACGTGTGTGTATGTCAGCGTGGAGGTCAGAGGACAACCAGAATTATTTCTCTCCTTCCACTATGGAGCTTCCAGGGATCAAACTCAGAACATCAGGCTTAGCTAGCAAGCACCTTTCCCTGCTCAGTCATCCCTCCAGACCTTATTACCGTTTTATGCTCCAATTCCAACAATGAAGAAATGGCTGTGCAAAACTCAGTTTAAACTGACTCCTTAAAAATCAACTGAAGGAGTTTGAAAGGTATGATTTAGTGATATTTCATGTGGTAGTATAAGGCTGCAAAAATGATCAAGATTAAAAATCTAGCCAATCTTTCTTCTTTTCTCTTCTTTTCTTTGGTTTGGTTTGGTTTGGTTTGGTTTTTCGAGACACCTCTGTAGCTTTGGAGCCTGCCCAGGCTGGCCTTGAACTCACAGAGATCCACGCCCTCCCAGGTGTGCTTAAGTGCTGGGATTAAAGGCGTGAGCCCCCGCCGCCCGGGCAAGCCAATCATTCTTAATTAGTGGCAACTATAAAGGAAATAAAACACCGAAAGTTGTTACAAATATGAAAATAAAAATTGTGAAATTAACATTCATTTAGTATTACTTAAAATGGACAATTGTAAATTAGTCTGTAATTCAATTGTTTTCTTTGTAAATTCAATCAAGTGCTTTGAAAAGCAGGAGTCCATGATGCAGATTTATTATCTAGTTCTTTCTGCATCATGAGCCATCATGTGCGTGTGTGTTTCCAGCCTTGTGCTCTAACATAAAAAGTTCCAGGCCAACCAAAGGTACATAGTGAGATCTTATTTTTTTTTTTTTTTCATTTTAAAAGGGGAGAGGCTGGGTGACTAAATGAAGAAAGTCATTACAACTCGTACCTTATTTACATAAAGGGAGTGCCATAAGAAAAAAACAATCCTATTTCCCACGAGTGCAGAAAATAAAGCATTTTCAGAACATAAAAATGGTAAAAGTTAAAATATAATGGCATTTATTCTTCCTGGTAAAAGGAAGCAAATTAAGATTTCACTAAGGTATATAACTCAGGTGGCAATGCTTACCTGGTGTGTACTGAATTTGGTCTTAAGGATCACATAGACACAGCTTGCCAATAACCCCAACTCAGGATGTGGGGGCGGGAGAACCAAAATTTCACTGCCTTTCTTGGCTGTCTAAGATATTCCTGACAAGCAAGGCCAAGCCAGCAACCACATCTTAAAAAGGAGAGGGGGGAGGAACAGATTTCACTAAGAACTTTTGATGTAATTTCATGATTCTTGGGTGTATAGCTGAGCAGAATTAAACACAGGTAAGTATCTGAGCGTCAGGGTCTTTGAAAGTAAGAAACAGAGCAAAGATGTAAGCCACACACCAGAGTTGTGACTGGATCATCAGTTACATGGGTCTTTTCAACTATGTGAGACCTGTCTTTGTGTGTGGCCCGAGCTCCATCTTCCAGATTGGTAAATATCAGGGTCACATATATGCACCACTTGCATGTGGAGGCCAATGACGGCACCTCCAGGGAGAGAGCATTTCAAAGTCACACTGAAGAGGACATATATTTTTATTTGGACTAAAATTTCACCGAATTTATCCTCCAAAATGTGCTCACACTCACTAAAATAACTTGTTCCCAATATTATTCATGGCAACATTATCAAAAGGAGCAAAGTAACTTATACAATAATAATGGGCCTGGTAAAAAATAAAAATACAACTTTCAGTTATATGTATGGGCCTGATCCTAAAGCACTTAACAGTGTTAACAGGGAAAGGCTGATGGGAAAAAGTGTCCACAGAAAATAATTTTTAAGAGTACAAGATATAAAAGAGGATATAAAGTTAATTGTCTTTCTAGCTTTAGCCCTGGCACAATTTTTTGTTTCTGTTGTGGACAAGAGCATAAAAATATCTCTGATAGTAAAAATGTGAAATCCAATGTAAAGTTCCACAGTTTCAAAACCGCTGTTCTAACTGCAGAAACTCATTCAGATAGATAAGACTCTGGCTAATCTCTTACTGCGAGTTTTGCTTTGTTTTGTTTTTCAAGTTCCTTACAAGGAAGTTTTAACTGAAAAAAAAAAAAAGCTGAAAGAGCATTCTACATTCTTAATATGATAGCATCGCCTCCTAAAGGCTCTCAAGAACAGCACTGCTTGCTGCAGGTAGAAAACCGAAGTCCCTGAAAACTGGTATGGAAGCCTCATTGACTGCATATATTTTTTATATTTTTATTTTGCACTAGAAAAATAGTCAAATGTTCTAAAAGACTAAGCTTAATACTCATGACCTACTAGAGAAGCAAGAGCAAAGATGCCTAAAGAGATGGGCAGAGCCTCAACTCATCAGAAGGGTGTCTAGAAACCATCTAAAGCAAAGGCTTCAGAAAACATGCGGAGAACACTTCAGCCCATGAAGGGCACCCATGACAAGGATCTTAAGACTACTTGATATGAATCCCATAAAGACATGGCAGAGGGGGGAAAGCATGAGTATATAAGGAAGCAAAGAACAGACATGCACAGTGTTTTGTTCATCTAGAACTAGCAAGTATAAAGGGAAGACTGTATTTCCATAACTGCTGACACCCTCTCTTTTAAAAGGTACAGGAGTGCAAGAACAATTTTCATGGGAAGCCAAGATCTGCCTTTGCCAATATTCACTACCCACGGCCTTAAGCACAGTACTTCCCGCACACAGTAGTTCACATGCACAACATTTCCCAGCCTCACACTGCATTTAAGCAAGGATATTACTATCAATCCTGGTGCTGGGGTTGGATGTGGAGCACAAACATCAGCAGGCACAGTCCACTTGTTTAGTGTGGGAAAGGGGCACTCAATAAGTAGCTGCTACTTTTAAACTGGTACCCAACCTGATGAAAAACACTAAAACAGAATTTCTTTGGTGGTATTTTGGTTTCATTTCCCGGGTTTTGTTTTGTTTTGGCTTTGTTTTGTTTGTTTTTTTTAAATGGGGATTGGTAGGCTCTAACTTACTATATGCAACATAGGTTGTTTTCAACCTCGCATTCAGCCTCCTTGGTGCTAAGAGGACAGGAAGGCACAAAACACATTCTTTCCATAGCAGCCACTTTGGAGAGTACTTTGCATTTATAACTGCTCCTCCAAGACACCTAGCAGCACACATGAATGAAGCCACATTTGTCTAAACACAAAAGACCCTGAAGGGAGAATCAAATCAAATAAAAGACTAAGCCACCATGAGAAGACAGATCTCCACCACCACCAGCAAGACACTCCTCACTGGTGCTGTAGCCGACTGCGTGGAGTGTCAGATACTGAGGTAGCATAACTAAAACCTACAGCCCGAAATGATGAAGATACTTTCAGTTCTTCTGAATAGCTGCCATCTGATTTTAAGATATTTGGATACAATTCCTGGTATCTTCCAATACAGGCAAGATTGTTTGTCTACTAGGATGCATTGTCTAGTAGAATAGGAAATAACATATACAGAAAAGTATTCAAGGATTTAACTCCACAAAGACAGCACTGATAATCCAAGAACAGAAGAGCTTCCAAGCAGAGGCCAGTGGGCTCTGACTGATTTGCAGGCCAGTGCTGTTTACTATGAACATACTTGATTTTGGTAAGACATAAACACACACACACAGAGGCAGGGGCTATCTGCCACTAGGCTTGATTACATAGCTCCATGGACATGAAAGGCCCTACTGAACTGCACTGTGAGCTCTCTGAGGCTGAAAGTCCCTGTGAACTCAGCAGTGGTTCAAGCCAGAAACAGGTGGCTGCTGAGAGACAAGGTATGCCACACTTCAACCCAACCACACAGTATCACAGCATCCTTTCTCATCAATTCCCCTTGGTGGAAGGGCTGTCGTTTAAGCAATGACATGGTTTTAGCAGCTACTCTGCCTAACTTCCTTTAATGAAACAGAAAAATCAAAACAAAACTGGAAGAACTTAATTGTAACTTAAAGTAATAATAAAATATAATCTAATACTTTTTAGTAAAAATCCAGAGCCACTGGGAATAGAGAATATAACCAAAAATGAGAAGGAAGCATGAGCTTAGGGCCAAATCCAAGCAGGTGATAACCAGAGTACAACAGTCTAGGCAGATGACCACAGCAAAGACACAGGCTCAAAGATGAGAAAACAGAGATGTCACAAGAGTGGCACACAAGGGACAAATGCAGGGAATTAAACAAGCCAGATAAGTTAAGTGTATCATAGACATGTATAAGGATTTCAACTAAGACCATATATTTATTTCAGCTCCTGCTGCCTCCATGTTCACACTTGTTCCCTCCTTCCAGCAGTTAGAACCTACAGTCAGTGTCTGAGGGAATAAATCACATAATCTCAGTTTAAAATAGCATGAATCCAAAATTGTTGCATCTACATTCCTTTGTCTGCTACCACTCATGCACAGTGGAATACAGGATACATCATATCTTGACTCTAGTTCCACAGCTTCCACACCCTATATGAGCTCAGCAGACACACCCACATTCCATGTGATCTCAGCAGACACGCCCCAGCAGATAATGGGTGGGATGAGATAGCTCTCTGGGGTGCAAAATTTAAATAATAATGCAGTACTCAAAGATCTGTGTTTTCCAGACCTCTGATTTTACACTGAAGGAACTATATATAGCTTCTACTGCAGTCTTGGAATTAAATAATACTGTCCCTCACTCTTCTGACAAAAACATAAAACTGACTGTCAAGATAAATAACTAAAGATGATCCCTGAGACCAGCCAGGACTCAAGCAGCCACTGACCTACAATCTGGTCTCTCTCCCTTAGGTTTTCTTTAACTCAATGAACTACTGTGTCCTTCCTCTTTCTTCAATTAACTAGACTTTGTTGTTTGCCAACCAAAAAACTGAGACTCTAAAACACTAAAAGTGACAGAAGCCAGGGGAAGTCACAGCACAGTACAGCAGAAGCACAAGAGCATGAGAGCATGCTTGCCTACTGGAGACAAAGAACAAAGCTGCAGTGGTAAAATGGTAGGCTTGAAGTGCTAACACTGCTGCTGAGAAGATTGTGTTCTAAAGCACATGATAATTATCCATGAAGCCACGATGGGAACGCATCAGCTATGGCAGCACACATCTCCCCATTGTGATGGCACTCCCTTTCTCCCTTTTTCCTTAGCTACCCATGGACCTGTGAGCTAGAGGCAACTAGAGAGAAACCACACCTTCAATTCCCACCCTGACTTCCTTCTATTTCTGCTGTGGAAAATGCTCTTGTATACTGTAAAGATTTGTCACGTGTATTGGTTTAATAAAATGCTGATTGGCCAGAAGCTGAGCAGGAAGTACAAGCTGGGTGACCATACTAAGAGAATTCTGGGAAGAGGAAAGGCAGAGATGCAGTCATCATCCAGAAGCAGAGGAAGCAAGATGAGAATGCCTTCCTGAGAAAAGGTACCAAGCCACGTGGCTAAACATAGATAAGAATTAAGGGTTAATTTATGTAAGAACTAATTTAGTAACAATCCTGAGTAATAGGCCAAACAGTTTATAATTAATATAAGCCTCTGTGTGTTTATTTGGGACTGAAAGGCTGTGGGACTGAGCGGGACAGAAACTTTCATCTACATATTTCTAATACAGGAACACCCTTCTCACCCCGCACAACAGGTTTATTATCAGTATACTTCTATAGGAAAAAGATTACATCCCAAAAGAAAAGAGACGTTTAAATGGCAGTATCTACTAGCTGGAGTATAATAAAATAAATAATAACAGACAAGCTTTAATTATTAAATACATCATTCCTAACACTATGTTGTGCGTATGTGTGCGTAAATATATTATTTTCAATTTATGGTGCAAAGAAAGACAAGAAAACGACTTGAGACCTTTAATCTAGACCCTAACATTCTCTTGTCTCCAATTTATTCTTACTTTCCCATTACTCCAAGGCTCATTCTGTTTTTCAAACTGTATCACTCAATCAATTTGTAGACATCATGAAATAAACTTAAAGTCTTCCTGTACAGCTCAGGCTGATTTAGACCTCACAATCTTCCTGCATCCGCTTCTCAAATCCTAGGACTTGAAGCACTATACCCAGTCAAGTCAGATTCCTTTTTCAACAAAATAGAAAGTATGACTGTATCACATAAAGGCAGTTCAGCAGCCTCTGCCCACCTACTCCAAGCTTTTCTGTACCTAAAATAGTTCTTTGTTGTCCATTACTCCAGTAAAGTCAATCCCTAAGATGAATCCCTAAATTGTGCAGGTCACAGCATACAAAGCAAGCCACACATTTATCACACAGCTACAATGGAAGGACAAAACTGAGATCTGAAGCGAGCTATCAGGAACGATTAGAATCATTCACAAGCCCAGCAGAGTAAAAGTACATGGCTCTGCCTCCAATCCCAGCACTTGAGAGACATACCAAGACTTATCTCAAAAACCAAGATTCTGTAATCCAATGTACCCAGAAGTTAAGGCAGGAAGACCCCAAGTTTAAGGTTAGCTGGACTGAGTGATCACTGTGTGACAAAATACAGAGTACCAAAAGAGGCTGGAAATATAGCAGTTTCTCTCCTAGCATGGTGTAAGCCCTGTATGATCCCAGTACACTAGTAGAGGAGCAGTGATAAAATTATCTATTATTCTATTACTAGACTAAAATAAAAATTATTCTATTTTATCATAGTAAAATCTGAAAGCAGAAAACAAGTCTCCGATTCCACAGAGATAGGTGAAAACTATTTGAGACTAGACTCCTCTAGCCTAGAGTTTGCCCTTGTGCATTCCAAGTTAAGTCCCTAAGTGTGCTGCCAGAAGCCACTGAACCACTCAAATACCATTATCTTTCAGCAAAGACTTGAAACTAGTTGGAGAGTGTTGCTTTTCTAAGTGAAATTTAACATGCAGATATTTTCAGACTTTCGAAAACTTAAACATTAGTCATTTGAAAAAAAAACTTAAAAAAAGCAGAACAAAACTACAAACGAAAGGAAGAAACAGCAGGCGAAAAACAAGACACTCCTGGGTAAGATGGCAGAGCAGACCAAGGCAAGTCACTTAAGACAGACAGAAAAACGAGCTTTGAAAATTCATCAAAATACCAGGCAGTTGTAGCACGCCTTTAATCCCAGCTCTCGGGAGGCAGAGGCAGATGGATCTCTGTAAATTCAAGACCAGCCTGGTCTAACAGAGCGTGTCCCAGGACAGGCTCCAAAACTACAGCAAAATCCTGGGAGGGGGGG